>NW_027361733.1:29965000-30250000 GCF_039654945.1 Dendrobates tinctorius
TGCTCCGAGGTGGTGGTGGTGGTGGTGGTGGTGGCGGTCCATGCAGGCGTGGTGGCTGTGGCGGTCCATACCGGGGTGGTCCTCCCGCTGGTGGTGGTGGTTGCGGCGCTCAAGGCAGGGGTGGTGACGACGGGCCATCCAGTGGTGGTGGCGGCAGCAGTGGTGGGCCAGGCAGGAGCAGCGCTTGGCATGGTGTTGGCGGGTAAGTGTCCAGCTGCACTCGGACTTGGGGCGGTATATTGGTGTCCGGCGAGGCTTGGAAGTGTGGTGGCTGTGCAGTGATATGCAGCAGAAGTAGGTAATGCTGTAAAACGAGTCAGTGGTGGCACCGGTGGAAATGCCACCACTGACTGCTGCATAATCCTACTCTGCTGCATAGCCTGCATAAAAGCATTGTTGCAGGCCTGCATGACAGTCAACTGGAGGTCAGGGGTAAGGTGTTCCGCCGTGTCCCGAGCTATTTGGGTGTAAAAATGATGCGCTGGTCTGGCGAGGTCGACTTCCAGGCGCTCAAGGCGACCCTCGATAGACTTGTAGCGTTGGTCCAAAAGGAGGAAACCACTCTCAAGTCTATCGGAGAGTGCCTTGAGGCTACTCTGAAAGACCGAGCTCAATTCAACGAACTCGGGCATGAGAGGCCTGTCCAAGGTCCTCTGCCGCTGCTGGCGGGAAGTGCCCGCAAAACCAGTGGCAGAGACCTGGGACAGGGGAACACCTGAGCGACCAGCTTCCTGGTCTCCAGATGACTGTGGTGCAGACCTGCAAGGTGCTTCCTCGCTGATGGATGGCTGGGAGGGGTCCGGGGCAGCTTGATGAAGGACCGCTTCGGGACCAGGTTGCAGGGTGCTGCTCCAGGTGCTGTGAAAAGAAAAGAAAGAAATTACTACCATAAATTAACAATCGCCAACTCCTGTGGAATAGAAAAGCACAGAATAAAACACAATACAACTAGAAAATACTTACGTTCGGGAGGCAAGGACCGGTCTTAAAAATGCCAAGGCACGATGGTATCGGTACTTCGTGCCGGTCCTTGCCGCAGCACCACTGCGAACCTTATTCTCCTGACGGATATCCCTGTTGAAGCGGTCCTTCATCGAGCGCCAACGGGTTCTGACTTTGTTCACTGTGATGGAAAAAAAAAAAAAAAGAAAAAAAGTAAGACTATGCACTGGAGGCTGTGATCATCCAACTGTGTGTGATGATAGAAACTCCATGGAGTTAATAGCATCACACACAGTTGGGTGATCCCGGCCAAGATCACTGCTGCATCACACTGCATTTAAATACTTACGAAAATCCTTGCGGACCCGGGGAGAGGCATTGTCCCAGCCATCCATCAGCGATGCGGC
Source organism: Dendrobates tinctorius (assembly GCF_039654945.1). NCBI lineage: Eukaryota > Metazoa > Chordata > Amphibia > Anura > Dendrobatidae > Dendrobates > Dendrobates tinctorius. The sequence continues at coordinate 29,966,350 of NW_027361733.1, forward strand.
CACCTCGTTCCAGAGCCGCCGGATCACCACGTTGTCCGAGTGCAGTTGGTGACGGGTGTCCCACAACGGGACTCGCTCCTGGACTAGACGGATGAGCTCGTCGTTGTCCAGGGCGAGGTCCTCCTCCCGCTGTGGAGCCTAGAAAAGAAAGACAAACATTAATCTTTGAAAGATTTAAAAAAAAAAAAATATCGATAACTAGCTGAAGAGCCCGGCGCTGCCCGGGCATAGTAACTAACTGTGGTTAGTTATATAAATTTAAAATTATCCTCCATCCCATAGTCCCGTGCCCATATTCCATCATACATATCCTCCATCCCATAGTCCAGTGCCCATATACCCATCACACATCCTCCATCCCATAGTCCCATGCTCATATACCCATCATACATATTCGCCATCCCATAGTCCCGTGCCCATATACCATCATACATATCCTCCATCCCATGCCCATATACCCATCATATATATCCTCCATCCCATAGTCCCGTGCCCATATTCCATCATACATATCCTCCATCCCATAGTCCTGTGCCCATATACCCATCATACATATTCGCCATCTCATATGCCTGTGCCCATATACACATGATACATGTTCGCCATCCCATAGTCCCGTGCCCATATACCATCATACATATCCTCTATCCCATGCCCATATACCCATCATATATATCCTCCATCCCATAGTCCCGTGCCCATATACCCAAACAAACAAACATACACACACACACACACAAACACACACACACACATACACACTTTGAGCCCTAGATATTGATAAACAATCCATGAAAAAATTATTTGTTTTAAATGGAAATAAATGGAAAAAAAACAACAAACATCGAAAAAAACAACCATGAAAATTTAAAAAAAATAAAATTAAAAAATACCAAAAAAAAAAAAAAAAAAAAACCAGACTAGAAAATAAGTAAAAAAAAAAAAAAAAACAGTCCGTCTGTACTTACATCACGTCTACCCGCCCGCACTTGGCCTTGCTGCTCCTGCCGTTCCTCCGGTGGTGGTGGCGTGATGGAGGATGAGCTCTGAAAATTAAACCAAAAAAATTAATCACATGTGTTTATTTTTTCAAATCCATACGGAAGCATAGTACTCACTTCTTCTGCCTCTTGCCCTGTCCCGGGGACATATTCTTCACCAGATGAAGACATGCTGCAATAAAAAAAAAAAGAGACATAAGTACATAGAAATGTATTGAAATTTCAGCCAGACATTAGGTTTTTCATACTTACATTGGTGCAGCTTGTGCTGTGTGTCCACTAGTGAGCAATCCTTAAAGTATTGTGGAATCCCAGTGCCCACACCATTTTATCACCTTGGTTCAATTTTGTTTTTTTACTGTCTAGACCAAATTTCAGTCATGTTTATGTAAAAAACGCATGCGCATAAAAACGCAAGACCATGCGCAAGTATTGCGCTCCCATAGGCTCCAATGTGGTGTTTTTGCGCATTCCGTGCGCATTCCGTGCGCATGCGTTGTTTTAACGAGACAGGGCGGAACCAAAAATGCAACATGTTGCGTCTGACGCGCCTGGCGCAAAAGACAAAAAAACGCATGCGCACGAAAGCGCAAATATGCGCAAGACCATGCGCACATCATGTAAAATATAGGTGCGCAGTGCGCATGCGCACTGGTGCGCCCGATGCGCTGCGCACAAAAGCGCTAATGTGAAACCAGCCTTAGCCGACTCTACGGTGCCTGCAGTTTAGGTGACTCCTATGTGGGCTGCGGGAACTGGCACTGAAGGCTGGATCCGTAGTGCCAATTGGACATGGACCCCCTGTAGGACTGTGGGTTTCGGCAACTGCGGCCAGCTTGCGGCCTGGCTACTTTGCTTTCGATGGGTACCTTCTGCTACCCATCCGGGTGCCAGCACTGTCAGCTGGTTCTCGCCAGAGCCTTTGGCCTAGGTGCCTCCATCTCGGTATCCAAGGTCCAGCAACATCAGCTGGTCCTTGGTAGTGCTTTTTAGCACAGGTATCTTCTGTTTAGTAACTGTGGTCCAGCACCGTCAGTTGGTCCTCGGTAGTGCCATTGGCTCTTGTAGCTTTTGCTACCCATCTGAGTTCCACCACCGTCAGCTGGTTCTCGGCAGTGTCTTTGGCACGGGTACTCCCTGTTGCCCAGCCTGTTTTCAGCACACCTGCTGTTTCCGGGTAGTGTCAAGGTCACTATGCCACCAATCCGTTGTCCTGTCGTCTTGCGGCCGGGTTAGCCGACTCTACGGTGCATGCAGTTTAGGTGACTCCTATGTGGGCTGTGGGAACTGGCACTGAAGGCTGGATCCGTAGTGCCAATTGGACATGGACCCCCTGTAGGACTGTTGGTTTCGGTAACTGCGGCCGGCTTGCGGCCTGGCTACTTTGCTTTGGATGGGTACCTTCTGCTACCCATCCGGGTGCCATCACTGTCAGCTGGTTCTCGCCAGAGCCTTTGGCCTAGGTGCCTCCATCTCGGTATCCGAGGTCCAGCAACGTCAGCTGGTCCTTGGTAGTGCTTTTTAGCACAGGTACCTTCTGCTTAGTAACCATGGTCCAGCACCGTCAGTTGGTCCTCGGTAGTGCCATTGGCTCTTGTTCCTTCTGCTACCCATCCGGGTGCCAGCACTGTCAGCTGGTTCTCGCCAGAGCCTTTGGCCTAGGTGCCTCCATCTCGGTATCTGAGGTCCAGCAACGTCAGCTGGTCCTTGGTAGTGGTTTCTAGCACAGGTACCTCCTGCATAGTAACCGGGGTCCAGCACCGTCAGCTGTTCCTCAGTAGTGCCATTGGCTCTTGTTCCTTCTGCTGCCACTATGGGTTCCAGTACTGTCAGCTGGTTCTCGCCAGTTTCTCAGCCTTCTTGTACCTTCTGCTACATTTCCAAGATCAAGCTTTTTGAAACTGTCTTTGGTAATCCTTATTGATCTCCATGACGATGACCCTGATGACGACGACCCTGAAGACCACACCAAAGAAGACCAGAAATATGACCCTAAATAATATGACCAAGAGGACAAAGAACATGAAGACAACCACCAAGATACAGAAAAAAAGACAGAAGAACAAGAAGCAGAAGAAGCAAAAGCAGAAGAACAGAAAGCAGAAGAACATTAAGCATAAGACTAAAAATCAGCATAGAAGAAATCAAAATTATAAGCAGAAGAAGACTGCCAGGGGAAGAGTCTTGAGGAGATCATTTGCATATTCCCAGTGCCTTCTGGGATAAGTGAAGAGTCTCCGCGAGCTCTACGATCACTGGGTTTTGGCCGTTGCAGCTGAAAAGAGGAAATCGGAAAAACCGCGCGCCTATCGGCGCGCGAATTTTGGCTCATCTTTCATCGTTTTTAAGAAATCTCAAGATGGAAGAGGCCAGCAGCCATTTGGTGAGCTGCATTTCTTGCTACATGTTCACAGACTTACCAGTGGAAAAGCCAAATTTCACATGCCACAAATGCAAGCTTGTGTCCCTGTTGGAGGAAAAGTTGCAAAATCTCGAAGAGAGGTTGGCTACGTTGAAGATCATTAAGGAAGGTGAAGAGTTCTTGGACAGAGCAGAATTATCTCTTCATGTTACAGAAAGAGAAGAAATTCGAAGTGCACCTGAAGAAACAGAGGAATGGAGACATGTGACCCAGAGAAGCAGGAGGATCAGGAGGCAGTCAGCACCCATACTGCTCAGAAACCAGTACCAGGCTCTCACGCAGGAAAATGATGAAGAAATACATCAGGACAAGACTTTGCCAACAAACAGCAACCTTGTACGCCTTCAGAGTCCTCCTGGATGGAGAAAGAAAAATGTTGTGAAGAAGAAACGGAGAGTGGTGGTCATGGGGGATTCCCTGTTGAGAGGAACAGAGGCCGCTATCTGCAGACCGGATATAACTTCAAGAGAAATGTGCTGTCTTCCAGGTGCAAAAATTAAAGATGTGTCTGACAGGATATCAGGACTCTTCAGACCTACAGATGACTACCCATTCCTGCTACTACATGTGGGGACAAATGACACCGCAAGAAACGACCTGGAAACCATCTGCAGAGACTTTGAAGACTTAGGCAAGAAAGTGAAAGAACTGGGAGCGCAGGTGGTCTTCTCTTCCATCCTCCCAGTGGATGGCCATGGAACAAGGAGGTGGAATAAGATTCTGCAGGTGAACAACTGGCTACGTCGATGGTGCCGTCAGCAACGATTTGGATTTCTGGATCACGGAGTGAACTACTTATACGATGGACTACTTGCTAGAGATGGGGTGCACCTTACGAAGACTGGAAAGCATGTATTTGGAAGTCGCCTTGCTACACTTGTAAGGAGAGCTTTAAACTAGAACAACATGGGAAGGGAAGCAAAAGACCAGAAAAAGCCATACACCTGACAAATGCTATTGAGAACTCTGCTAATAGAAGTGGAAAGGAAGAACAAAGACGAAAGAATCTAATTAATAAAAATATTGGAGAAAGAGAAACCAATCACAAACTAAAATGTTTCTATACTAATGCACAAAGCATGGGCAACAAACAAGGAGAATTGGAACTACTAACACAGGAAAAGAAATATGATGTCATTGGAATCACTGAAACTTGGTGGGACGATACACATGATTGGAATACAAGACTAGAAGGATACAACTTATTTGCAAGAAGCAGACTTGATAAACGAGGAGGAGGTGTTGCATTGTATGTTAGAAACGCGTATATCTGCACAGAGATTGAAGCTTCAGAGACTGGGAGTTCTGTGGAAACTGTTTGGGTAAGAATACAAGGACAGAACAATGGAAAGGACACCATTGTAGGCATTTACTACAGGCCGCCTGTGCAAGCTGAAGATATGGATGAACTCTTTATGCATCAAATGGCCAAGTTCTCCAAAAAATATGACATAGTTGTCATGGGAGATTTCAACTATCCAGACATTTGTTGGGAATCTCTCTCAGGCAAAACTAATAGGTCAAGGAAATTCTTATCCTCTCTTGCTGACAACTTTATCTTCCAAAAGGTAGGGGAGAAAACAAGGGGAACTGCTACCTTGGATCTAATCCTTATAAACAGGGAGGAAATGGTTGAGGAGGTAAAAGTGGCTGGAACCCTAGGAGGTAGCGACCATGCTATTTTAGAATTTTGGATAACTAGAGGCGGAAGACCTGTGAAGACTCAGACGTCAAGGTTAGATTTCAGAAAGGCAGATTTTAAGGGATTCAGAAAGAGAATTGGAGGGATCCAATGGCTGGATATCCTTAAAGACAAAAATGTCCAGGAAGGATGGGAAATCTTGAAAAATGAAATTCTCAAAGCACAGTTGTTAACAATTCCGAAAAGAGGGAAGAATAGGAAGCATTTAAGGAAACCAGGATGGGTGAACACAGAACTTAAGCACATGCTAAAAAGGAAGAAAAAAATGTTTATAAAATGGAAAGAGGGAGGCATATCTAAAGAAGAATATAATGCTGTCTGCAGAATCTGCAGGGCACAAATCAGATTAGCTAAAGCTGAAAATGAATTGAGGCTTGCAAGAGATGTCAAAAGCAATAATAAAGGATTTTGGGGATATGTCAAAAGTAAAAGAAAAGTCAAAGATGCTATAGGATTTTTACAGGATGAAAATGATGAAATGGTAAGACAGGATGTTGAGAAGGCTGAACTTTTAAATTCCTATTTTGCATCTGTTTTCTCTCAGAAAGGAAATGTAACACCAACTGTTATTCACTGTCCTATTAAGGGAATAGAAGAATCCAGGATATCTATAAACAGAAAGATAGTGAGGAAACACTTAGCTAACCTAAATGAATTCAAGTCTCCAGGTCCAGATGAATTACACCCCAGAGTACTGAAGGAGATAGCAGAAGAAATTTCTGAACCACTCTCCATAATCTTTGAAAATTCTTGGAGAACAGGAGAAGTGCCAGAAGACTGGAGAAGAGCAAATGTTGTTCCTATCTTCAAAAAGGGGAAGAAGGTGGACCCAGGCAACTATAGGCCGGTGAGTCTGACTTCTATACCAGGAAAGATCTTTGAACAAATTATTAAACAACATGTAAGTCAATACCTGGATAAGAATGAAGTGATCAAACAGAGTCAGCATGGGTTTGTAACTAATAAGTCATGTCAGACTAACTTAATTTCCTTCTATGACGGTATCACTGATTGGGTGGATCAAGGAAATGCTGTAGATATAGTATATCTTGACTTCAGCAAAGCATTTGACAAAGTCTCTCATACAATCCTTATTGAAAAAATGACTAAGTATGGAATGGACAAGGCAACTGTTAGGTGGATTCATAGCTGGCTTAGTGATCGGACCCAAAGAGTGGTCGTAAATGGCTGCACATCCAGTTGGAAGAATGTCTCAAGTGGGGTACCACAGGGCTCTGTCCTGGGCCCTGTATTGTTCAACATCTTTATCAACGATTTAGATGAAGGAATTGAGGGTAAACTGATTAAATTTGCTGATGACACAAAGCTAGGAGGGATAGCTAATACTAGAGAAGAGAGAGAGAGGATTCAAAAAGATTTAAATAAACTGGAGAAGTGGGCAGTAACTAACAGAATGGTTTTTAACAGGGAGAAATGCAAAGTACTACATCTGGGCAATAAAAATGAAAAAAGCATATATAGAATGGGAGGAATAGGGCTAAGTGACAGCACATGTGAAAAAGACTTGGGTATACTAATAGATCACAGACTGAATATGAGTCAACAGTGTGATGCAGCAGCAAAAAAGGCAAATGCAGTTCTAGGATGTATTAACAGAAGCATACAGTCTAGATCACGTGAAGTCATTATTTCCCTCTACTCCTCTTTGGTCAGACCTCATCTGGAATATTGTGTCCAGTTTTGGGCACCACATTTTAAAAAAGACATCAACAAACTGGAGCAAGTTCAGAAAAGAGCGACCAGAATGGTGACCGGTCTGCAAACCCTGTCTTATGAGGAAAGGTTGCAGGATTTGGGAATGTTTAGTTTGCAAAAGAGAAGACTGAGAGGAGACTTAATTGCTGTCTACAAATATCTAAAGGGCTGTCACATTGTAGAAGGATCAACTTTATTCTCATTTGCACAAGGAAAGACTAGAAGCAATGGGATGAAACTGAATGGGAGGAGACACAGATTAGATATTAGAAAAAACTTTTTGACAGTTAGAGTGATCAATGAGTGGAACAGGCTGCCACGAGAAGTGGTGAGTTCTCCTTCAATGGAAGTCTTCAAACAGAGGCTGGACAGACATCTGACTGGGATGATTTAGCGAATCCTGCTTTGAGCAGGGGGTTGGACCAGATGGCCCAGGAGGTCCCTTCCAACTCTACGATTCTATGATTCTATGATTCTATGATTCTATGATACTTAGCAGTAAATGGGGGTGAGTCCGTTCCTCCTCGTGGTGCCCCTGGAAAATGCCTGCTGCTGCAGGCCAAACTGAATGCGGACAAATCCTGTTGTAAATCTTTTGTGACAGGCAGAACGTAAGGTGTAATCTTATAACTTTTATAGATAAGTACTACAGGAATGCCTGTCACCATAAGAAAATGAAGAAAAAGAAGAATAGAAAGAAGATGAAGAAATAGCATATGAAAATTAATAATAGCTGAATAAGAAGAATATGAAGAATGGAAAAAAAAAATTAATGGGAAGAAGGTGAGGAAGAAGAAGATGAATAAGGTGAAGAAAAAGTTGATGAAAAAAATGCTACTGCTGCGGATCATGAAGGAGAAAGTGTGGGAGAAGTACAAAAGAAGGTGAAGAGCATGGAAGTTGTGAAACATACATATCTGACAAAATCTAAAAAAGTTAACATAGTCAATATCTTTTTAACTCCGAACGTCTTGAAAAAAAAAATTGGAATTAATGCTATGCCATGTGATTTGAATAAATCACTATGCCTTTAATGTCTCCTCCACCTCCCACAATACATTCTACATGATTCTTAATTGTTTTCAATTATGTAGAATTAGCCAACAAAGAAATAAAGGGCTTTTTTTTAATTCCGATACCGGAAGTCCCATTGACTTGAATGGGACTTCCAGTATCGGAATCGGCGATACCCGATATTTTTTTCATAACGGGCGATACCATCCGATACGATATTTTTGGGTATCGAATGGTATCGCTCAACACTAGTCCTGGACTGTTTCTCGTCGTCAGCTTCCTGTGGCGCTTCCTGTGGAGAGACGAGCGACGAGCGTGGAGCCGGACGGGAGATGCAGGATCGCCTAGTGTGACAGGTAAGTAGCGACCCCTGTCCCCAGCGATGTCGCTGGTGAGATCTGCCTGTGTGGCAGCTCTCTAGCGACCACTTAGCGATGTACCAGCGATCCTGACCGCGTCATATCGCTGGTCGAGATCGCTGGTACATCGCTAAGTGTGACAGTACCTTAACTCTGAAACGCTGTGTACTTTCACCCTTTCATGACTGGAGGTATTTATGCTTTTGCATTTTTGTTTTTCGCTCCCCTTCTTCCAAGAGCAGTATTTTTTTTTATTTTTTCCGTAATTATGGTCATGTGAGGGCTTGTTTTTTGAGAGACAAGTTGTATTTTTGAACGACACCACTGGTTTTAACATATTTTGTACTGGAAAATGGGAAAAAAAATTCCAAGTGCAGTGAAATTGTAAAAAAAAGTGCAATTCCACACTTGTTTTTTTTACCATGTTCACTAAATGCTAAAAGTGACCTGCCATTATGATTCTCCAGGTCATTACGAGTTCATAGCCACCAAACATGTCTAGGTTCTTTTTTATTTAAGTGGTGAAAAAAAAAAAAACAGCAGACGTGTGCCAGGTAAAAATGTGGGCTCAGCACCGAAGCCCACCTCAAAGGGAGGGATTCCGACGTAGGTGTACTATTATGCCCAACATTAGAAAGGGATTAAAGAGCTGACCAGGAACTAATGGGCCAATTAATAAAGCATTACACAGTAATGAGGGGTTTGCTGGAGTAAGACGTGCCTAATTCATTAAGAGGGATACGCCACTTAGGCTACTTTCACACATCAGGTTTTCGGCGTCAGGCGCGATCCAGCGTCGTGCCGGAATGCCGGATCCGGCAAATGTTTTGTAAAACCTGATGTGCCGGATCCGGTTTTCTGCCGGATCCGTCTTGTTCTTGACAGACAAAACCGGATCCGTCTCATCCGGTTCATCCGTTTTTCTATCCGTTTTTCGACGGATTACGCCGGATCTGGTTTTTAAAATTGACCCTTGTGGCCTTCCGAACGGGATTGGCTACTGGAAAACTATATATAGCATGTTCCTACAGCCCTTCTTTGACAGGTTGTAGAGGAGAAAGTGCAGGTTGGAGAGAAGAGCAAGTTACTGGCGAAGATGGATGTTGTCATTGGAAATATTACCACTAGAAGTTCTGTGACGGTTTCAGTAATGAGGGACAATTTTGCACTATACTTTATGTCACCTCAAGGCAGAGTACACTGGCAGGATGACAGAGTGTGAAAGATTTGTGCCCTAACCAAACTTGTGTACCTTCTGTACCAACAGTATATACCTTTGCCAACCAAAGTTGGCTATCTTGTCATGGTCTTACTATTTTTACCTTTAGGCCACAGGTGTGTACCTGGTTGTGTTTTATGCAAAGTATTTCACCTTTTAAGAAAAGTTGTGTACATTGTTAGGAAATCACCAACAATAAACACAACTTTTCAGGTGAAATACTTTGCTTCAAACACAACCAGGAACACAACTGTGGCAAAAAGCTAAAATTTACCCACAGTTATATACCTGGTTTTGAATACCTTTTTACCTTTTAAATACCCTGTATTTAACCTTTTTTTTAAACATATTTCGCCGCAGAAAGAAATGACAGACAACCAGTGTAAACAATAATTTAACTTTTATTTAAAATATTTTTTTTTGTGTAAACTGTTTTTAAAGTTAAAAAAAACTTTTTTAATAAAGGTTTGAAACCAACCAAATGGGCATTTTTATTACAAAAAAAACATTATAACTCGGTGTAGTGTGGGGTGGAAATACTGCTGGAGGGGCTGCGGGACACTTCGACAATAGGAGTGTGGAGCGAGGACTGGTATCGTGGTGGGGAAGGAACAGTTAGAGGTGATGGTGTGGAAAAAGCTACAGAATGGGTGGACATGTGGGAGGCAGAAGAGGTGGTGGGCGGTGGAGTGGAGGGTTGGGCAGGGACTGTAGGAGCAGATGATGTTGATGGAAAGTTGTATGGGGAAGGAGTTTGGTACGGGGAAGGAGTTTGGTACGGGGCAGGTTGCTGGAAGTGGGGAGATGTCTGGTACTGGGGAGGTTGCTGGTACTGGGAAGGTTGCTGGTACTGGTGAGGTTGCTGGTATGTAATAGGAGGGGGAGGATGGAAAGTGGCTGTAGGGGGTGCAGATGTAATAGGAGGGGGAGGATGGAAAGTGGCTGGAGGGGGTGCAGATGTAATAGGAGGGGGAGGATGGAAAGTGGCTGGAGGGGGTGCAGGTGGAGGAACTACAGTGGTGGGAGGTGGAGGTTGGGAGGTAACCTGCTGTAGAGCACCGTGGCACGAATGCATTACATGCATCTGCTGAGTAGGAGATAGTGTTGCCATGCGCTCCACAACAGACCTGAAAAAGGTGTGGTTTGGCGAAGATCTTGCTTCTGAATGCATGGTTTGCAGAAGTGTCTTCACCTCCAGAATGCTGGAGTTGATCTGCTGAAAGCCTGCGGAGATTTGCTCTGACAAGACTTTTAGACAGTTCTGGAAAGATGCATTCAGATGCAAGAACTCTGGCGCATAACTCTTTTCCTGACCCCTCTGCCGCTGCCGCCCAGTACCCGCAGGTGTACTAGAGGTGGCAGGGGCAGAAGGGTGGGGTAAAGGGAAAGTGATCTCCTCACCAGCAGCTTCATGTAATGTAGGCGGCCACGATGCTCCTGTGCTGGTGGATGGGACAGATGGGTCGAATGTGTGGGAAGGCTGGGAAGGTGCAGATGTACCGGGGCGGTCGAAGTGTCCCTCGGTGCCGGTCTCCTCAGGGATCGCCTCAGAAGGGTCCAATCGTGCAGGCTCCCGAGTGCTGCTCACCGTGCTGTGGAATAAAGAGAAAAAAAAACAATTAAAATACTGACATGGTATGGCCCTGGCTGAAAAAAAAAAGTTACATCTAACATTTTTTTTCACATGTGGTGTGTAATATTTACCTTCTAGTGACCATTGTTTCCCGGAGGAACGACAGGGCTTGTGCGTACTTGTACTTGCTCCTGCGTCCTCCAGATCCACTCGGGGCCCGCATCTCTTTATTGAACTCCTTCTTGAAACGATCCCTCACAGACCGCCACCGATTCACAATTCTGTTCCCTGAAACTAGAAAGGAGTGGTTAGTATACAACATCAGTGTTTCACAAACTCCAGTCCTCATGGTCCCCAGGGGTCATGTTTTCAGGATTTCCATAGTAAATAGAAATCCTGAACACATGATCCGTGGGAACCACGAGGACTGGAGTTCGGGAAACACTGGTTTACATCAAGCAACCGGTACTGTATATACTTACGCTCTTTAATCTGGTCCCGAACATCGAGGTTCTCCCAGCGGCCCACAAGGAGCGAACAGATTTCCTCCCAGAGTCGTCGGGTAACGATAAGGTCAGCGTGGCGGCGGTCAGCCATATTCCAGAGCGGCTCCCTTTCTCTGACGAGATCGATGAGGTGGTCCACATCGAGTCCTCCATCCTCACCGTCAGAGTCGGGAGCACGCTGTGAAGGCTGTTAAAGAAAAAGACAAAAATAACATAATTAGCCTCCACAAAAGAAATGAAATAAAAAGTGCAAAAAAACAAAGCAAAAATATTTATACTTACACGCTGGTGACCGCCGCGTTGCTGTCGCCGACGACCCTGGGAGGCACTGCGAGGACCTCTTGGCCGAGCACCAGATTGGGAAGACTAGAGAAGAAAACAAAAAATGTTATGTCTTTGGATGTAGGCATTTGTTTGCTGTGTGTGGTCTGCAGAACATTGTTTTCTATGTGTTGTGTTGTGTGATGTTGTGTTTCTGCGTTTGATGCAAAAAACTTACCAATTGTGAGCCCACTCCAAGTGTCTGTCCACCCCTTCCTTCTTCTTCTGGGAGCTCCTCTTCATCTTGTGAATCCTGTTTTGAAATAAAAGGCAATGAATAGACATACACTCACTGGCCACTTTATTAGGTACACCATGCTAGTAACGGGTTGGACCCCCTTTTGCCTTCAGAACTGCCTCAATTCTTCGTGGCAGAGATTCAACAAGGTGCTGGAAGCATTCCTCAGAGATTTTGGACCATATTGACATGATGGCATCACACAGTTGGCGCAGATTTGTCGGCTGCACATCCCTGATGCGAATCTCCCGTTCCACCACATCCCAAAGATGCTCTATTGGATTGAGATCTGGTGACTGAGGAGGCCATTTGAGTACAGTGAACTCATTGTCATGTTCAAGAAACCAATCTGAGATGATTCGAGCTTTATGACATGGCGCATTATCCTGCTGAAAGTAGCCATCAGATGTTGGGTACATTGTGGTCATAAAGGGATGGACATGGTCAGCAACAATACTCAGGTAGGCTGTGGCGTTGCAACGATGCTCAATTGGTACCAAGGGGCCCAAAGAGTGCCAAGAAAAAATTCCCCACACCATGACACCACCACCACCAGCCTGAACCGTTGATACAAGGCAGGATGGATCCATGCTTTCATGTTGTTTACGCCAAATTCTGACCCTACCATCCGAATGTCGCAGCAGAAATCGAGACTCATCAGACCAGGCAACGTTTTTCCAATCTTCTACTGTCCAATTTCGATGAGCTTGTGCAAATTGTAGCCTCAGTTTCCTGTTCTTAGCTGAGAGGAGTGGTACCCAGTGTGGTCTTCTGCTGCTGTAGCCCATCTGCCTCAAAGTTCGACGCACTGTGCGTTCAGAGATGCTCTTCTGCCTACCTTGGTTGTAACGGGTGGCAATTTGAGTCACTGTTGCCTTTCTATCAGCTCGAACCAGTCTGCCCATTCTCCTCTGACCTCTGGCATCAACAAGGCATTTCCGGCCACAGAACTGCCGCTCACTGGATTTTTTTTCTTTTTCGGACCATTCTCTGTAAACCCTAGAGATGGTTGTGCGTGAAAATCCCAGTAGATCAGCAGTTTCTGAAATACTCAGACCAGCCCTTCTGGCACCAACAATCATGCCACGTTCAAAGGCACTCAAATCACCTTTCTTCCCCATACTGATGCTCGGTTTGAACTGCAGGAGATTGTCTTGACCATGTCTACATGCCTAAATGCACTGAGTTGCCGCCATGTGATTGGCTGATTAGAAATTAAGTCTTAACACACAGTTGGACAGGTGTACCTAATAAAGTGGCCAGTGAGTGTATATTACAGAGATGATGGATTTTGGAAATAAAAACTTACCGTCAAACGCTGATGATGCGAGGGAGGGCTCCCAGAAGATGATGTGCTGTCTTCCTGGTGGCCACACTCCATGCCTGTGGGTGGTGTTCCAGCTGCTGCCATTGCTGCTGCTGCTGCTGCATCTATTGGGCGGCTGTTGAATAAAGAGAAACAAAGGGCCAATGAATATCTTGATATTCAATAGTCCTAGTTTGGAGGAATGGGGGATTTGATAATTACCGTCTCTCATCTGCTGCTGGCCTCCCCTCCTCAGCATGTTCCATTTGCTGCTCCATTTGGGGTGGTGGTGGTGCTGATGGTGCTGCAGTGGTCTCCTGCCTTCTCCTGCTGCGCTTGGTTGCTTTCTTGGGTGGCATGTTGGGTGTGGCTGTGGGTCCCACTGTCTTGCTTTTATATATGTCTTGTGGGCAGAGCTACTGAGCATGCTCAGACCAAAAAAACCGGATCCGGCCACCGGATCCGGCTTTCGCCGGATCAGGCGCATTGCTGCGCTCATAGGCTTTCATTGTGTGAAAAAGCCAGACGCGCCGAATCCGGCGTGTCCGGCTTTTTCGCCGGAGACAAAAAACGTTACAGTAGCCGTTTTTTCCAGACGCCTGATCGCGACACATTGCCGGATCCGGCGAAAACCGGATGAAACGCATGGCCATCCGGCGCGATCCGGCGCAAATGCAAGTCAATGGGGGGGAAACTGGATCCGGCATTGCATTTTGCCGGACCCGGTTTCTGTCAAAAGCGCCGGATCGCGCCTGATGGCGAAAAACCTGATGTGTGAAAGAGGCCTTAATATTTTACTTACACCTGAAAACTGCTATGTGCCTGTGCCAGAAATGTTACTCTAATCAGGAACATTATATTCTGATCTCTGGATCTCTGTTGCCAACCTTGGATTTACCTTTTACATTCTGTTTGACTTACCCCTGTGTCTGGATCTGCTATCTTCCTGATACTCTGACCATGGACACCTGACTTCGCTTCTGTCTTTTCCCTTTTGTTTATTATGAGCCCTCTTCAGACTGACCCCAGACCTCTTGACTATCCTGCCTTACGTTAAGTCCGTGAGTAGCGACTAGCATCACAGTTATCTGTGATGTTACATAGGACTGCAGATAATCACTTATTTGTGTTGTTACATAATTTTTTTTTAAGCTAGGGGTGAGGGAGGGCTCAAAATATGGCTTGCGGCATGGTCTTTTCTTAGCAACGCTGCTGACAGCTGGTATAATTTATAGATATTAGTCCTCATAGTGAAGCATGGTGATATAACCTGGGAACTGGATATGAACCATGTTGATAAAAAAAAAAGATAGAAAATTTAGCAAATTTTTGAAAACGCAAAAACTCATGTGAACAATCTCTAGCTCATACGCTTTTGTTTTCCAACATTAAATAAAAAGTCAATGGCAGCTGTGGAAACAAGAGATGTTCAGCAGGAAAATTCCATCTCTGCATCTCTCTGTACGATCTGATCTGGGACTTGTTAGAAAGCTAATTAGTGATAATGTATCAGGATTTTCACAGGCTGCTGACACAGAAAATTGCTTTTGTGCTTTGGGGAGAATGTGTCATTTTTAGAAATATCAACAAGTTCACTGGAGAAGATGAGATAGTAAAAGAAAAGAAGAGGATGGTGGGGAATGGGGGTTGTAGATTACTTATCCTAGAAGAAACAATGACAAGTCTCTAAGGGTAGATTTACTATGAACAGAGTAGCTATGAGTTAATTATTTTTTAATCTGTCACAGATCCGTTATGAAGGGCATGACCATCTTTTGTGACATCTGCAAAGTGAAGCAATTTCCCTGTTTTAGCCATTTTTCAAATATAAATCAATTTTTAAATGTTAAAGGGAACCTGTCAGTCTACTCATAATACCCAAACCACAGTTAGCATGAATCAGAGCCTGGCTGCTCCATTACTCTGAAACTCACATTAGGGGAGAGATTATAGTATAAAGGCTGCGCTTGCGAAAATGAAGAATCCTCCATGGTATGAAATGAGGTTTTTATTAACCAACGTGTTTCAGCACCGGACTGACATCTTATTGAAGGTTACAAAACCAAATGACACTTCTTTTTATACCTTGAAAAAGGTGACAGTCTGGAACCGAAACGCGTTGGTTAATAAAATCCAATTTCATACGATCCATAATTGTTCATTTCCACAGCCCAGGTACTGTGATCTATCCATTAACCCCTTAACCCTCAAGGGTGGTTTGCACGTTAATGACCGGGCCAATTTTTACAATTCTGATTCTGACCACTGTCCCTTTATGAGGTAATAACTGGAATGCTTCAATGAATCCTGGTGATTCTGACTTTGCTTTCTCGTAACATATTGTACTTCATGTTAGTGAAAAAAACGGAAATTTGGAGAAAATTTTGAAAATTTTGCAATTTTCCAACTTTAAGTTTTCATGCCCTTAAATCACAGAGATATGGCACACAAAATACTTAATAAGTAACATTTCCCACATGTTTACTTTACATCACCACTATTTTAGAAGCAAAATTTTTTTTGTTAGGAGGTTATAAGGGTTAAAAGTTGACCAGCGAGTTTTCATTTTTACAACATCATTATTTTTTTAGGGACCACATCACATTTGAAGTCGCTTTGAGGGGTCTATATGATAGAAAATACCCAAAAGTGACACCATTCTAAAAACTGCACCCCTCAAGGTGCTCAAAACCACATTCAAGAAGTTTACTAACCCTTCAGGTGCTTCACAGGAATTTTTTAAATGTTTAAAAAAAAAATTAACATTTAACTTTTTTCACAAAAAAATTACTTCAGGTCTAATTTTTTTTATTTTACCAGGGGTAACAGGAGAAATTGGACCCCAAAAGTTATTGAACAATTTGTCCTGAGTACACTGATGCTTGATACAGTATGTGGGGGGATCCACTGTTTCGACGCATGGCAGAACTCGGAAGGGAATGAGCGCCGTTTGACTTTTTCAACGCAAAATTAGCTGGAATTGAGATCGGACGCCATGTTGCGTTTGGAGAGCCCCTGATATGCTTAAACAGTGGAAACCCCCCACAAGTGACCCCATTTTGGAAACTATACCCCCCAAGGAACTTATCTAGATGTGTGGGGAGAACTTTGAACCCACAAGGGCTTCACAGAAGTTTATAACGTACAGCCGTAAAATTAAAAAATCATATTTTTTTTCCACAAAACTGATCTTTTCGCCCCCAATTTTTATTTTCCCAAGGGAAACAGGACCCCAAAAGTTATTGTGCAATTTGTCCTGAGTACGCTGATACCACATATGTGGGGGTAAACCACTGCTTGGGCGCATGGCAGAGATCGGAAGGGGAGGAGCGCCTTTTAATCTGTCACAGATCCGTTATGAAGGGCATGACCATCTCTTGTGACATCTGCAAAGTGAAGCAATTTCCTTGTTTTAGCCATTTTTCAAATATAAATCAATATTTAAATGTTAAAGGGAACCTGTCAGTCTACTCATAATACCCAAACCACAGTTAGCATGAATCAGAGCCTGGCTGCTCCATTACTCTGAAACTCACATTAGGGGAGAGATTATAGTATCTAGGCTGCGCTTGCAAAAATGAAGAATCCTCCATGGTATGAAATGAGGTTTTTATTAACCAACGTGTTTCAGCACCGGACTGACATCTTATTGAAGGTTACAAAACCAAATGACACTTCTTTTTATACCTTGAAAAAGGTGACAGTCTGGAACCGAAACGCGTTGGTTAATAAAATCCAATTTCATACGATCCATAATTGTTCATTTCCACAGCCCAGGTACTGTGATCTATCCATTAACCCCTTAACCCTCAAGGGTGGTTTGCACGTTAATGACCGGGCCAATTTTTACAATTCTGATTCTGACCACTGTCCCTTTATGAGGTAATAACTGGAATGCTTCAATGAATCCTGGTGATTCTGACTTTGCTTTCTCGTAACATATTGTACTTCATGTTAGTGAAAAAAATGGAAATTTGGAGAAAATTTTGAAAATTTTGCAATTTTCCAACTTTAAGTTTTCATGCCCTTAAATCACAGAGATATGGCACACAAAATACTTAATAAGTAACATTTCCCACATGTTTACTTTACATCACCACTATTTTAGAAGCAAATTTTTTTTTTGTTAGGAGGTTATAAGGGTTAAATTTGACCAGCGAGTTTTCATTTTTACAACATCATTATTTTTTTAGGGACCACATCACATTTGAAGTCGGTTTGAGGGGTCTATATGATAGAAAATACCCAAAAGTGACACCATTCTAAAAACTGCACCCCTCAAGGTGCTCAAAACCACATTCAAGAAGTTTACTAACCCTTCAGGTGCTTCACAGGAATTTTTTAAATGTTTAAAAAAAAAATTAACATTTAACTTTTTTCTCAAAAAAATTACTTTAGGTCTAATTTTTTTTATTTTACCAGGGGTAACAGGAGAAATTGGACCCCAAAAGTTATTGAACAATTTGTCCTGAGTACACTGATGCTTGATACAGTATGTGGGGGGATACACTGTTTCGACGCATGGCAGAACTCGGAAGGGAATGAGCGCCGTTTGACTTTTTCAACGCAAAATTAGCTGGAATTGAGATCGGACGCCATGTTGCGTTTGGAGAGCCCCTGATGTGCTTAAACAGTGGAAACCCCCCACAAGTGACCCCATTTTGGAAACTATACCCCCCAAGGAACTTATCTAGATGTGTGGGGAGAACTTTGAACCCACAAGGGCTTCACAGAAGTTTATAACGTACAGCCGTAAAATTAAAAAATCATATTTTTTTTCCACAAAACTGATCTTTTCGCCCCCAATTTTTATTTTCCCAAGGGAAACAGGACCCAAAAGTTATTGTGCAATTTGTCCTGAGTACGCTGATACCACATATATGGGGGTAAACCACTACTTGGGCGCATGGCAGAGATCGGAAGGGGAGGAGCGCCGCTTGACTTTTTCAACGCAAAATTGGCAGGAATTGAGATTGGACGCCATGTCACGTTTGGAGAGCCCCTAATGTGCCAAAAGAGTGGAAATCCCCCACACGTGACCCCATTTTGGAAACTAGACCCCTCAAGGAACTTATCTGGATGTGTGGTGAGCACTTTGAACCCTCAAGTGCTTCACTGAAGTTTATAACGTAGAGCCATAAAAATAAATCATATTTTTTCCACAAACATGATCATTTAGTCCCCAATTTTTTTTTCCCAAGGGTAACAGGAGAAATTGGACCCCAAAAGTTGTTGTGCAATTTGTCCTGAGTTGGCTGATACCCCATATGTGGGGTAAACCACTGTTTGGGACCATGGCAGAGCTTGGAAGGGTAGGAGCACTGTTTAACTTTTTTAATGCAGAATTGGCTGGAATTGAAATCAGACGCCATGTTGCGTTTGGAGAGCCCCTTATGTGATTAAACAGTGGAAACCCCCCAATTTTAGCTCCAACCCTAACCCCAACACACCCCTAACCCTAATTCCAACCCTAACCCTAGCTCTAACCCTAACCTTAGCTCTAACCCTAGCCCTAACCCTAACGCTAGCCCTAACCCTAACCTTAATGGGAAAATGGAAATAAATACATTTTTTTAATTTTATTATTTTTCCCTAACTAAGGAGGTGATAAAGGGGGGGTTTGATTTACTATTTATGGTGCAGCTGTCGCAAGCTAAAAGACGCTTATTATTGCAAAAAATAGTTTTTGCATCACCTCATTTTGAGAACTATAATTTTTCCATATTTTGACCCACAGAGTCATGTGAGGTCTTATTTTTTGTGGGAAAAACCAGCAATTCATTAATTTCTTTTGGGGGGGCGTTTACACCGTTCCGCGTGTGGTAAAATTGATAAAGCAGTTTCATTCTTCTGGTTAGTACAATTACAGCGATACCTCATTTATATTTTTTTATGTTTTGGCGCTGTTATACAATAAAAACAATTTTATATAAAAAATAATTATTTTTGCATCGCTTTATTATGCGAGCTATAACTTTTTATTTTTTCGCTGATGATGTTGTATGATGGCTCGTTTTTTGTGGCACAAGATGACGTTTTCAGCGGTACCATGTTTATTCATATCCATCATTTTGATGGCGTGTTATTGCACTTTTTGTTTGGCGGTATGATGATAAAGCATTGTTTTTTGCCTTGCTTTTTTTTGAAGGAGTTCACTAAAGGGGTTAACTAGTGGGACAGTTTTATAGGGCGGGTTGTTATGGACACGGCAATACTAAATATGTGTACCTTTATTGTTTTTTTTATTTATAAAAAAAAAGAATTTAATAGGGAATTTTTTTTTTATTTAGTTAGCAAATTTTTAAAAATTATTACTTTGCAATGCACTGTGTCAGTTCGGCGATCTGACAGGCACTGCAGGTGGCTTCTCAGCACCTGCTCTCAGCAGGCACTGAGAAAGCCACCTCCCTCTAGGACTCGGAAGGCCCCCGCGGCCATCTTGGATCCAGGGGGCCTGCAGAGAGGAGGCCCTCGGAACAACGCGAGCACATCGCGTTACGACGGTCTCAGGGAAGCACGCAGGGAGCCCCCTCCCTGTGTTATTCTTCCCTATGTGCCTGGAACACTGTGATCATGTTTGATCGCAGTGTGCCAGGGGTTAATTTGCCGGGAGCAGTCCGTGACTGCTCCTGGCACATTGTACCGGGTGTCAACTATGAAAATCAGCTGACACCCGGCCGCGAACAGCGGCTTTCCCCCCGTGAGCGCTGCTGATCTATGATGACGTACTATCCCGTCCTTGGGAATTAAGTCCCAGGGCACATGGACGGGATAGTATGTTATCTGTCAGAAAGGGGTTAAAGTGAATTGCTATCTGGAAGATTTTTCTTCCTGCCGCAGATTCTAAGGCTCGTGTTGGTGTTGTGTCCATACACACCCTAGGTGAACACTACCATCACTCTCACCCTCTCTCATTTCGCTTGTAGTACATTCCCTATTGTGCGCTTCTGTCCTAACCAGCCTCAGCAAATCTTTTTTTGTATAGTAAGGGCATATTTTTGTACATAGGGGTAGTATTATAATAGAGTAAATATAAACTTGGCATCCCAGAGTCAATCCGAAAATATGAACACAATTTATTTTACACTGGTGATGTTTCGCCAATGAAATGGCCTTCATTAGAACTAGAGATATATAAACAAAAACATGTTTTACAAACAGCTAATAAATTGCACAGGTCAGACTGATCATGGATATGAGGTATAAAATAGTATATACTGAAACATAAGGATCTGAGGATCTAATAATTAAGTTAAATAATTTTCTGAAAATGTACCACTATGACTCTGAGATTAATGGGGAGAAGTGGTGGTAGGTTTATAAGGTAGTTGGGTCCAGAATACGAGCAACCAGTAGATGGTATCCAAAAATGGAAGCTAGAAAAGACAGTAACTCATCAGATGGTACCCTAGCGTGATGCTTGGTGTATCAGTATAGATTATAATAGCACTGTGGGATATGTACAACTGTGCTATAGGAATGGCACTGCATTAGTGTGTCTTTCGCAGTCTTAAAAAGAGCCTACACCTGTGAGGTAGGTAACGTATTTACCGTCGCAGATGTAATCACCTTTACCATATGTAGCCGAGTTGAACGTGTTACCGGAAGTGATGTTGTATGGACATGAACTGTCGTCTCTGTGTAACCCTTTCGTGGGTAGCATGTCACCGGAAGTGACGTATCACCAGCTCTAGACTCGTGTATAATAAAAATATGAGGTGGAGCAAAATAGCTGAGTACTTAGATTACCTGATCCTAGTAATTTATAACATACAAGTGATAAGGGGTGTGAGAATGAGGAGACAACAGGAAAAACGAATAAGTTTCATGTTAATACAATGTAATTGAAATATGGGAAATAAAAGTGAAGGTCCAGCAGTCAAACTTTGTTGAAAAATATCACTTTATTTTCATTTTCCATATTGACAGAAATACAGTGGGACAGTGGACAAAGCAAAAAAAATAACTTTATGATAGAATCATGGAACGTTAAAGTTGGAGGGGAACTCAAGTGTCATCGTGTCCAACCCCCTGCTCAATTGCAGGATTCACTAAACCATCTGAGATAGACGTCTGCCCAGCCTCTGTTTGAAGACTTCCATTGAAGTAGAACTAACCACCTCTCATGGCAGCCTGTTCCACTCATTGATCACCCTCACTGTCAAAAAGGTTTTCTAATATCAAATGTGTATCTTCTCCCTTTCTGTTTCATTCCATTGCTTCTTGTGTTTCCATGTGCAAATGAAAATAAGGATGAACCCGCTACACTGTGACATCCTTTCATATATTTGTAGACAGCTATAAAGTCTCTTCTTACTCTTATTTTTTGCAAGCTAAACACTTCCAGATCCTTTAACCATTCCTCCTAGGACATACTTTGCAGTCCACCCCTCACCATCCTGGTAGCTCTTCACTGATCTTGCTCCAGTTTTTTAATTTTGTTTCTAAAATATAGTGCCCAGAACTGGACACAGTATTCCAGATGAGGCCTGACCAATGAGGCGTAGAGGGGGATAATTACTTCTCGTGATCTAGACTCTATGCTTCTCTTAATACATCCTAGAACTGTGTTTGTCTTTTTTGCTGCTGTATCACACTGATAACTGATGTGCAGTCTGTGATCTTAGTA
Source organism: Dendrobates tinctorius (assembly GCF_039654945.1). Taxonomy (NCBI): domain Eukaryota; kingdom Metazoa; phylum Chordata; class Amphibia; order Anura; family Dendrobatidae; genus Dendrobates; species Dendrobates tinctorius. Next base: position 29,988,356 of record NW_027361733.1, read on the forward strand.
TACCCAAGCATTTTTCACATGTGCTGTTGCTTAGTTCTATTCCTCCCATTCTATAAATGTAATTTTCATTTTTCTTGCCCAGAATCTTGCATTTCTCCCTGTTAAATACCATTCTATTAGTCGCTGCCCATTGTTCAAGCATATCTAGATCCTTCGGAATCATTTCTCTGTCTTCTCTAGTGTTAGCTATCCCTCCTAGCTATGCATCGTCTGCAAATTTGATCAGTTTACCTTCAGTTCCCTTATCAAGACTATTTATAAAAATGTTGAACAACACTGGGGCCAAGACAGAGCCGAGTGCTATCCCACTTGAAACACTCTTCCAACTGTATGCTCAACCATTTATTATCACTCTTTGAGTGCGATTACTGAGCCAGTAATTAATCCACCTAACAGTAGCCTCTTCAATCTCATACTTGCTAATTTTTTCAATAAGGATAGTATGAGATACTTTATCAAATGCTCTGCCGAAATTGAGACATACTATATCTACCGCATTTCCCTGATCCACCCAGTCAGTAATTCCATCATAGAAAAAAATTACATTAGTCTGGTATGACTTGATTGCTACAAACCCTTGAAGACCTAGGCCAGAAAGTGAAGGAACTGGAAGCACAGGGCAACTTCTCATCTCCCAATGGATGGACATGAACCAAGGAGATTGAAAAGGATTCTACAGGTGAACCACTGGCTTTATCGCTGGTGCCGTGAGCAATGTTGTGATTTTCTTGACCATGGAGTGAATTTCCTGTATGATGGACTACTTGCTAGAGATGGGTTGCATCTTTCAAAAATAGGAAAATACATATTTGGTAGATGTCTTGCTACACTCATCAAGAGAGCTTTAAACTAGAGCAATATGGGATGGGAAATATATGGCCAGGAAAAAATATGCAGCTAATGAATTCTTTTGAGAACCTTGCTATTAGAAGTGGAAATAAAGACCAAAACAGCAAATTCTGAATGAAAATAGAGGAGCAAGAGAATCCGACTACAAACTAAAATGTGTCTATACAAATGCACAGAGCATGGTAAACAAACAGCTGCTAACACAGGAAGAGATAAAGTCTCTGCCAGACTCTACTGGCAATGGCTTATCTCACCGAGAACAAAAAGATCGACAATCCGATATCAGACATGTGGGATCCTTAACTTCTCAACATCATCTGTCAGGGAGATTCAGAAAAGCCACATACACATTAGACTGATGGCCTAGTCTACCGATATCAGCAGGTTCAGTAGTGTCAATCTAATGCAGTCATGCGAAACCTGTACTTCGGGAGACGTGTGGTTCGTGGGTCCATGTTATGTGGCTCATGGCTGTCTACCAGCTTAATGCTTTAGCACCAGGTCTAGCAAACAGCTTTGAAGAGAAGGTCTCCAGATGGTGACACCCACACTTTCCAAATTTATAGAAATATACATGCTATAAATATGCAGAAACGTTTGACGTCATAATTGGCAACAATATCCTCCCTTTCAAGATCTGACTCTGCACTGAAACATTATAAAGATACATTGCAGATTGCTCTGGATGAAGCTGCACCTCCTAAACCTAGAACAACTCGGCACAGAAAGTGAAAAACCTAGCACACTCTGCAAAAACGTTTCCTACAGCGATGCTCCAGTTTCGCCAAACGTCTGTGGAGAAAATCCAATCTGACCAAAGATTTTGTCCATTATAAGTCTGTACTTAAAACATATTACTCTGCTCTTCACTTATCCAAGCAAACCTATTTAAACACCCTCATTATCTCACTATCCAAAAATCTTAAATATCTCTTTAACTTTTTTAATTCCCTCCTCAATTCAAGATTGCAGGCCCCAACCACCGACCTCAGTGCTGATGATCTGGACAATTATTTCAAAGAAGTATTTGACCATATCCTACAGGAAATTTTCTCCCAGTTCCTTCATACCATTCACTGTCCTCCCTCCTTTATTGCATCTAGCTCACTCTCTGTCTTAAAACAGTCACAGAAGTCATCAGGCTCCTTGCATCTTCTCGCGCTAATACTTGCACCAGTGACTCTATTCCCTCACATCTTCTCCAGTCCATTTCCCAGACTGTCACCATGTAGGAAACAGCAGGTAAGCAGGATGCAGTGACGAGACGCGAGACTGGTTGAACTTTGGAAGACAAACTTTTATAAATTGAATCCGCTAGGGCTATACTAAGCAACCAAAAAGAGATAACAACAGTTGTCCTCGCAGGGACTCAGTACAACCAAACACTATTTAAAGAGAACACGACTAACCCGACCGAGGCCGGTTACTATGGGGCCGCGGTATGACAGTCTACGGGTCCTTATGCTTTATAGTGTCACTTATTCGTCCTGACATCCCTCGGCATCTCTGTTGAAGCTGCGTAGCTGATGAAGCTGCTTTGGCGTCTCTGATGAAGCTGCTTTGGTGTCTTTGATGAGGCTGCCTTGGCGTCGCAGCCGCTGGGCCCAGCTGCTGAAGATCTGGCGTAGTCTTCGGGCGCCCCAGCGCCCAGGAGGAGTTGGGGCACAACAGGCCCTGATGGAGTCCTGAGATGGAGTAACCCCCTGTAGTAACAGCGGGGTTGTGCTTGTTATTGAGTTCAATGGGACTCCTGTCCCCAAGCAGGGTTGTGTTGCAGTTTCTAAGAATGGCGGTTTTCTGGCCACGCGCACAGCCTGGGGCTGTGTGCAGAGTGTCTCTGACTAGGAACAGACCCCAACTGCCGATTGCAGCGGGGTGAAGGCGGCTATGTGCGGTGATGGATAGGCTGCAACCACGGGCTGAAGTGAAACGGCGGCATCCATTGGTGGCAGCCGGCAGGCCGCAACCACGGGCTTAAGTGGGACGGCAGCGGCCGGGAGAGGCAGCGGACAGGCCGCGGCGGGCTCGGGCTCAGCGGTAATGGCCAAGAATGACCAGGGGCAGATCGTAACCCAGGATTGGGGTGAAGAGGCAGTCCCCTGTCGGTAAGCTTCGGCGCCTCTTTCCTGAGGGCCACCGCGTATCTACCCTCTGCTGCTGGTCTCCTCTCTCAACTGTCTGTGTCCTTCTCGTTCTCTCACGCCCTCTCTGTTTCCTGCTCGGTGTCTGATGTCTCACCAACTGCCCCTCTTATGCGCTCCCTGCTCCTTTTATATCCGCCTCTCCCTTTGCTGTCCTGTCACTCACAGCCGTCCCTCTTCCCTCTCTGTTCCCCGGGTACAGCTCCCTTAGGAACTTAGATGGCGGTCCCCTTGGTTCCAGCCCGGACACTCTGCGGGGGTCCTCCCCCCTACAACCACACACCTAACTAAAATACTAAACCTCTCTCTCTCATCTGGTAGCTTTCCCTCCTCATTTAACCCCTTAAGCCCCAAGGGTGGTTTGCACGTTAATGACCGTGCCATTTTTTACAATTCTGACCACTGTCCCTTTATGAGGTAATAACTCTGAAATGCTTCCATGGATCCCAGTGATTCTGACAATGTTTTCTCATGACATATTGTACTTCATGATAGTGGTAAAATTTCATTCAAATAACTTGCGTTTATTTGTGAAAAAAATAGAAATTTGGCGAAAAATGTGAAAATTTTGCAATTTTCCAACTTTGAATTTTTATGCCCTTAAATCACAGAGATATGGCACACAAAAAACTTGATAAGTAACATTTTCCACATGTTTACTTTACATCAGCACAATTTTGGAGCCAAAATTTTTTTTTGTTAGGAAGTTATAAGGGTTAAAAATTTACCAGCGATTTCTCATTTTTGCAACACCATTTTATTTTTAGGGACCACATCACATTTGAAGCCACTTTGAGAGGTCTATATGATAGAAAATACCCAAAAGTGACACCATTCTAAAAACTGCACCCCTTAAGGTGCTCAAAACCACATTCAAAAAGTTTATTAACCCTTTAGGTGCATCACAGGAATTTTTTGAATATTTAAAAAAATGAACATTTATCTTTTTTTCACAAAAAAAATACTTCAGGTTCAATTTTTTTTGCTTTACCAAGGGTAACAGGAGAAATTGGACTGCAAAATTTATTGTGCAATTTGTCCTGAGTACGCTGATACCTGACATGTGGAGGGGAACCACTGTTTCGGCGCATGGCTGAGCTCAGAAGGGAAGGAGCGCCGTTTGACTTTTCAATGCAAAATTGGCTGGAATTCTGATCGGACGCCATGTCACGTTTGGAGAGCCCCTGATGTACCTAAACAGTGGAAACCCCCCACAAGTGACCCCATTTTGGAAACTAGACCCCCCAAGGAACTTATCTAGATATGTGGTGAGAACTTTGAACCCACAAGGGCTTCACAGAAGTTTATAACGTACAGCGGTACAATTAAAAATCATATTTTTTCCACAAAAATGATCTTTTCACCCTCAATTCTTATTTTTCCAAGGGTAACAGGACCCTAAAAGTTATTGTGCAATTTTTCCTGAGTACGCTGATACCCCATATGTGGGGGTAGACCACTATTTGGGCGCATGGCAGAGCTCGGAAGGGAAGCAGTGCCATTTGACGTTTTTGACTGGAATTGAGATCGGACACCATGTCGCGTTTGGAGAGCCCCTGATGTACCTAAACAGTGGAAACCCCCCACAAGTGACCCCATTTTGGAAACTAGACCCCCTAAGGAACTTATCTAGTTGTGTGGTGAGAACTTTGAACCCCCCAGTGCTTCACAGAAGTTTATAACGACCGGGCGAGAAAATAAAAAAATCGTATTTTATCCACAAACATGATCTTTTAGTCCCCATTTTTTTTATTTTCCCAAGGGTAACAGGAGAAATTGGACCCCAAAAGTTGTTGTCCAATTTGTCCTGAGCACGCTGACACCCCATATGTAGGAGAAAACTACTGTATGGGCACACGTCCGGTCTCGGAAGGGAAGTAGTGACGTTTTGGAATGCAGACTTTGATGGAATGGTCTGCGGGTGTCGTGCGTTTGGAGAGCCCCTGATGTACCTAAACTATTGAAACTCCCCACAAGTGACCCCATTTTGGAAACTAGACCCCCCACAGAACTTATCTAGATGTGTGGTGAGCACTTTGAACCCCCAAGTGCTTCACAGAAGTTTATAACGCCCGGGCGTGAATATAAAAAGATCATTTTTTTCCTAAGGGTAACAGGAGAAATTGGACCCCAAAAGTTGTTTTGCAATTTGTCCTGAGTAGGCTCATACCCCATATGTGGGGGTAAAACACTGTTTGGGCGCATGGCAGAGCTTGGAAGGGAAGGAGCTCCATTTGACTTTTTCAACTCAGAATTGGCTGGAATTGAGATCAGACGCCATGTTGCATTTGGAGAGCACCTGATGTGCCCAAACAGTGGAAACCCCCAATTCTAACTCCAACCCTAACCCCAACACATCCGTGACCCTAATCTCAGCCCTAACCCTAGCCCTAACTCTAGCCCTAGCCCTAACCCTAGCCCTAGCCCTAACCCTAGCCCTAACCCTAACCTTAGACCTAGCCCTAACCCTAACCCTAATGGGAAAATGGAAATAAATACATTTTCTTTTAATTTTATTATTTTTCCCTAACTAAGGGGGTGATAACGGGGGGTTTGATTTACTATTTATGCCGGTTTTTATATTTGGCATCTGTCGCACGCTAAAAGACGTTTTTTATTGTAAAAATAGTTTTTGCATCACCACATATTGAGAGCTCTAATTTTTCCGTATTTTGACCCACTGAGTCATGTGAGGTCTTATTTTTTGCGGGACGAGTTGACGTTTTTATTGGTACCATTTTCGGGCACGTGTCATTTTTTGATCGCTTTTTATTCCGATTTTTGGGACGCAGAATGAACAAAAACCAGCGTTTCATGAATTTCTTTTGGGGGTGCGTTTACACCGTTCCACGTGCAATAAATTTGATAAAATGGCTTTATTCTTCGGGTCGGTACGGTTACAGCGATACCTCATTTAGGTCTTTTTTTATGTTTTGTCGGTTTTATGCAATGAAAACTTTTATATAAAAAATAATTATTTTTGCATCGCTTTATTCTGCGAGCTATAACTTTTTTAATTTTTTGCTGATGAAGCTGTATGGTGGCTCGTTTTTTGCGGGACAAGATGACGTTTTCAGTGGTACCATGGATATTTATATGCGTCTTTTTGATCGCGCGTTATTGCACTTTTTGTTCGGCGGTATGATAATGAATCATTATTTTTTGCTTCGTTTTTTATTTCTATTTTTAAGGGGTTCGCTAAAGGGGTTAACTAATGGGGCAGTTTTATAGGGCAGGTCGTTACGGACGCGGCGATACCAAATATGTGTACTTTTATTGTTTTTTTTTATTTCCAAATAATGAATTTATTGGGGGAATATTTTTTTTTTTTCTAATTTATTTGGCGATTTTTTTTAAATTATTTTAACACTTTTTTTTTTTTAACTTTATTACATAGTCCCAGGTGGGACATCACTGTCCTGTGACAGATCGCTGATCTGTCACATCAGAGATCACTGTGACAGATCAGCAATCTGTCACATGCACTGCTGCAGACTTCCTCATGCCTGCGCTTTGCAGGCACTGAGGAAGCCGGCTCCCTGCAGGCCCCCGAAGGCCCCCGTCGCCATCTTGGATTCGGGGGCCTGCAGGGAAGGAGCCCCCCGCAGCAGCGCTGCACAATGCGCTGTCGTGGGGGGCTCAGGGAAGCACGGAGGGAGCACCCTCCCTGCCGATGCTTCCCTTTAACCCCCGGTACACCGCGATCGTGTTTGATCGCGGTGTACAAGGGGTTAACGTGTCGGGGGCGGTCCGTGACCGCCCCTGACACATTGTGCCGAGTGTCAGCTGTGATAATCAGCTGACACCCGGCCGCGATCAGCGGCGCTCACCACGTGGGCGCCACTGATTGCTATGACGTACTATCCCGTCCCTGGGAATTAAGTCCCAGGGCACATGGACGGGATAGTACGTCTCATGGCAGAAAGGGGTTAAACATGCAAGCATACATTCATTACTTTAAAAAACGTCCCCCGACCAAAGCTGTTCTGCTAACTATAGACCTGCATCTAATCTTCCCTTCATCTCTAAACTCCTGGAATACTTGGTCCACTCTCATCAAATCCACTATCTCTCTGATATTCTCTTCTTGACCCTCTACAATCTGGTTTCCACTCGTTACAATCTACTGAAACTGCCCTCATAAGTCTGTAATGATCTGCTAACAGCTAAATCAAATGGTCACTATTCCATGGTGATTCTCCTCACAATGTTAAGCTCTATTAGCCTCAAGGACACCGTTCTCTGCTGGGTCTCCTACTATCTCTCTGACCACTCCTTCACTATATATTTGCTGGCTTTTCTTCCTCTCCATTAAACCTTACTGTCCGGGTTCCCCAAGGATTAGCCCTAGGTTCCCTCCTCTTCTCTTTGTATACTGCCCCTATTGGACAAATAATCAGTAGATTTGGTTTTCAGTACCATCACTATACTGACGATACCCAATTATACATCTCTACTCCTGACATCTCACCTGCATTATTACAAAACACCAGTATTGTCTTTTCGCTGTCTCTAACACCATGTCCTCCTGCTGTCTGAAACTTAACCTGTCAAAAACAGAACTCCTTGTGTTTCCTCCTTCTACTAACCTACCTATGCCCGATATTGCCATTTCCGTGTGTGGTTCTACCATTGCTTCCCAGCAACATGCCCATTGTCTTGGGGTCATACTTGATTCAGATTTTCTTAACCCCTCACATCCGACCACTCTAACATATGTCATTTATACCTCAAAAACATTTCTAGAATTCGACCTTTTCTTACCTTTGACTCTGCAAAAACTCTTACTGTTGCTCTTATTCATTCTTGTCTGAACTATTGCAACTATCTACTAATCGGTTTCCCATAAACTAAACTCTCCCCTCTTGAATCAGTCCTGAATGCAGCAGCCAGGATCATATTCTTTGCCAACCGCTACACCGATGATTCAATCCTGTGCCAGTCATTGCACTGGTTACCCATCTCATATAAAGTTTAAAATAAACTCATCACTCTCACCCACAAAGTGCTCCACGCTTCAGTACCACCCTACATCTCTTCCCTTGTCTCAGTCTACCAACCTTCCCGTGCCCTCCGTTCTGCTAATGATCTAAGATTAACATCCTCAATAATCCGAACCTCCCATTCGACCTCATTTTGTATCTATTTTACACCTCATTTTGTATGCACCCAATTCATTATTCTATTTGCACCTTTTTTTCAGTCTATTTCATATGTAGACACTTGTTTTTTAGTTTTCCGCTTTTTGGACATAGTTTAGCAATTCCAGATGCTTTCACCTGATTCATCAATTGCGACTTTTTAAAAAGATGCAATTTGCCGCAATTTTATTCCAATATCACCCACCTTCATGCCTGATGTATTATGATTATGCCAGTATTTTGGAGCAATTTTTCTGACTTTTGGTGTGAAAGTGCAACTTTTGGATCTAAAAGCCACAAAAACAATTTGAGACAGGAAAAAGGCCCATTTTGACTTTGCGCTACATTACCATATTGCATGCTCCATTTTGATGAATTTGATGCCAAAAATAGTGACTAATATCACAAAAAGTGAATTAAAAAATGCAAATAACCATTTGACCAAGGCCAAAGACCGTAAAAAACGCCATGCAGCATAAAAGAGAATAAAAACAGCATATTTTGTTTAAAAAAGTAAAATGCATGAAAAAAAATCAGTATAACTTTTATTTTATTCTTTTAAATTTAGGCTCTATGCTTAAGAATCCAGTCGGTGGTCTTTATTAGAGATTGACAGCTTTGGATATTCCTACAGGGAAGAATGTCATCACTGAATAGGAACAAACACTGGACTCCTAAGCATCGGAAAAAATGATTAAACAGAATAAAATTTAGACTGCATCTGTTCCCATAAACATATATATCAATCTGCTCCTCTACTACTGCTCTATAACATGTTTTCCTGCAGATCAAACACCATAAGCAATGCAACAGATACCCTCTGAATTATAGGTATGAACCAGTCACGGGTCTTCTGACTCCAACTGAGCAGCCTCATATAGTTAAAGGGAACTTGCCATGTCGTTTTGCCGCTATAAGACGCGGCCACTGCCTTTTGGGGCTTATCTACAGCATTCTATAGTGCTGTAGATAAGCCTCCAGTCTGACCTGAAAGAGAAGGAAAACAAGTTTTATTATACACTCCCAGGGGTGGTCCGGTTCGATTGGTATCGCAGTTCCCACATCCGGCGCCTTCCATCTTCATGCAATGTCATCATACTCCTTGCTTCTTGCTTTGTGCCCCGCTCCTGCGTAGGCGTACTGATCTGCCCTGTTGAGGGCAGAGCAAAGTACTGCAGTGCGCAGGCACTGGGCTTTCTGACCATTCACAGCGCCTGCGCACTGCAGACCTCCCCTTGGGTGAGTATAATAAAACTTGTTTTTCTTCTCTTTTAGGTTGGACCGGGAACTTATCTACAGCATTATATTATGTTGTAGATAAACCCCAAAAGGCAGTGGCTGCATCTTACAGCAGCAAAACTAGGTGACAGGTTCCATTTAAAGAGGTTATCCATGACTATTTCATTTTTTTTTTACTATGGGCATAGCAAACTTACTGGCAGGTAGTTGCTAGGCTAACTAACTGCCTGTTGTGCCCAGCGCTGATCTCTAACAGTTCAGATTGGTCACAGAACACTCCTGCTGACAATTCACCAGTCTCTGCTGATGCCATGTCGATGAAGTAGCTCTTTTTCTCAGCTGTTCTGTCAACAGTTTGCGACTGATGATGTCATGCTGATTAACAACTGGCTCCCCGCTACCCGACCATGGGGAACCATCTGTCAATCAGCATAATGTCAGCAGTCAGAAGCTGAGAAGAAGAGCTGCTCCTTTGACGTGGAGCAGCTGAATCGCCGGCAAGAGCTGTCAGTAACCACTCTGAGCTGGTGCCAGGTAAAACTCTGCCTCTGTTAGCAAAAACCTGCCAGTTAGTTCTTAGACCCATTGTAATGAAAAATAAAATATACCTGAACAACTCCTTTAAAGCGTATCATTTTAATTTTTTTTAAAAAAAACATCAGTAGTACACATGAAAATAAGAAACTTCGCAATGTATTTTTATCACAGAAATCTGCTTCTTTCTCTGACATAATTCATTATTCATTTTCAAAACATTCAATTTCTGGATAAAATCTGTGAAAACAGATTTTTACATTACTGAGATAAGAGATGGCAGGTGCTACTAATAAGATTTCAAGTAGAGGGGAGATAAAAAAAGCGAGAGGGGAGATAAAAATAGTGAGAGGCAGAGCTCATCCCTTGTTCACCATCCCACTTTTAGATAGAATTTTAATAGTAGTAACTGTCATCTTCTATCTCAGTAATGTAATAATCTGTCTTCACTGAATAAAGATTTTATCAGTGAATTGAGAATTTTGAAATTGATTTATCAATTCTGGCAGAGTAAGAAACAGATTCCTCTGATAAGATACAGAGGCATGTAAAAGTATGACCACCTCTGGTCAAAATTACTGTTATTGTGAACAGTTAAGGAAGTTGAAGATGAAATGATCTCTAAAAGGCCTAAAGTTAAAGATCACACAAACTTAAAGATGGCACATTTTGTTTGGGCACCCTTGGAGATTTGCATTCTAAGATAACTTTGACCAAGGTTTTAGACCTTACCCATCCTGTTAGGGTTGTGGCTTGTTCACCATCATCGTTAAGAAAGGCTATGTGATGCAAATTTCCCAGCTTTATAAAAACCCATACTCCTCTAAAAATCAGCAGTCATGGGTTCTTCTAAGCAGCTGTCTAGCACTCTGAAAATTAAAACGGTGGATGCACAAAGCAGGAGAAGGCTATAAAAAGATAGCAAAGCGTTTTCAAGTAGCTCTTTCCTCAGTTTGAAATGTATTTAAGAAATGGCCGTTACAGGAACAGTGGAGTTCAAGATAAGGTCTGGAAAGCCAAGCAAAATTTCAGAGAGAGCTGCTTATAGGATTGCTATAGAGGCAAATCAGAGCCCCTGCTTGACTGCAAAAGACCTTCAGAAATATTTAGCAGACTCTGGAGTTGTGGTACATTGTTCCACTGGTCAGAGACACCTGCACAAATATGGCCTTCTTGGAAGAGTCCTAAGTAGAAAACCTTTCATGTGTCCTCACTCCTCACCATAAAATTCAGCATCAGAATTATGCAAAAGATCTAAACAAGCCTTATGAATTTTCGAAACAAGTCCTGAGGACCAATGAGGTTAAAATTGAACTCTTTGGCTACAATGATCAAAGTTATGTGTGGAGAGAAAAGGGCATAGAATTTCAGGAAAAAAACATCTCGCCAACCATTAAGCAGGGGGTTGGATCAATCATACTTTGTGGATGTGTTGCAGCCAATAGCACGGGGAACAAATTCTTTATGCATACAAAACACCATCTGAAAAAAAGGTGAAGTTGAAACAAGCCTGGCTTCTGCAAATGGATAATGATCCTAAACAAACGTCAAAATCCACAATAGACTACCTCAAAAAGCACAAGCTGAACGTCTTTCAATGGCCCTCACAGTCTGCTGATCTGAATATTATTGAAAATCTGAGGCTAGACCTCAAAATAGCAATGCAAGCAAGACAATCCAGGAATCTCACAGAACTGGAAGCATTTTCCAAGGAAGAATGAATGAAAATTCCCCAAAGAAGAATTGAAAGACTCTTGTCTGGCTACAAAAAGCTTTTACATGTTGTGATACTTTCAAAAGGGCATGCTATTAGGTACTAACCATGCAGAGTGACCAAACTTTTCCATCAGACCTTTTCCGTTTCTGTAAAAGATGAATATCTATAATATAACGCTGTAAGCGTCACTCTGTCCGAAGCCTTTATAGACTGCGCAAGCGCGACGCGCCTGCGCAGTCTGGCTCCAGACAGAATGAGGCAGCCAGCGGTGAGGAGTGTGTATGGCGCCGGAGATGGCAGTACCGTACACACTCCATACCGCCATCTTCGACGCCATACTTACATACTTACCTGACCGGGAGGAGCGTTGCCGTGGCGCAGGGGCGTAACTAGAACTGATTGGGCCCCATAGCAAACTTTTATACAGGGCCCCCTCAAAGACACACCCCCTCAAAGACACACACCCTTCAAGACACACCCCCTTCAAGACACACCCCCTTCTAGACGCACCCCCTTCTAGATGCACCCTCTTACCGATAATGCATACTAGAGTTGGCTGAGTGGCTGGCCTGGCATTAATTAAGCTGAGACAGTGAGGGCTGCCTGCATTCCTCCGCGCAAACGGACCTCCAGGAACTACATTTCCCAGAGGTCCATGCAGCAGGCAGCTCTGCAAAGAGCTAATAGACAGCGAGGGCTCAGGGAAGGGGTGGGACTGAACTAGTCTGAAGCAATACACTGGCTGCAGGCAGGGAGGCGGGCCCAATATGTGCTTCGCTCCGCACAGCAGGCACAGAAATGCAGCATAGGCTGCGAAATCATAGTGTACATTTTTTTCCACCGGGGCCCCGGATCCCCTACACTACACACACCGGGCGGGTGGGCCCCCAAGACAGCGTTGGCCACAGCACCCGCCGGAGCGCCGCACTAATGTACCGTATATACTCGTGTATAAGCCGACCCCCCTAATTTTGTCACAAAAAACTGGGAAAACTTACTGACTCGCGTATAAGCCTAGGGTGGAAAATGCCGAAGCTACTGGTAAATTTCAAAAATAAAATGGGCCCCATAAGATGCTCCATAAAGTTCATGATGGGTTTCATAAGATGCTCCATACAAAAATATGCCTAATAATGCTGCACAGTGAAGAATGGTGGCCCTATAACATGCTCCATAATAACATATGCCCCATATAATGCTGCAGTGATTGGTGGCCCCTTATAATGCTGCAGTGATTAGTGGCCCATTGTAATGCTGCACAGTGATTACTGGCCCCTTGTAATGCTGCAGTGATTAGTGGACCCTTGTAATGCTGCAGTGATTAGTGGCCCCTTGTAATGCTGCACAGTGATTATTGGCCCATTGTAATGCTGCAGTGATTAGTGGCCCCTTATAATGCTGCACAGTGATTGGTGGCCCCTTGTAAAGCTGCAGTGATTAGTGGCCCCTTGTAATGCTGCACAGTGATTAGTGGCCCCTTGTAATGCTTCACAGTGATTGGTGGCCCCTTGTAATGCTGCACGGTGATTAGTGGCCCCTTGTAATGCTGCACAGTGATTACTGGCCCCTTGTAATGCTGCACAGTGATTAGTGGCCCCTTGTAATGCTGCACATTGATTAGTGGCCCCTTGTAATGCTGCAGTGATTAGTGGCCCTTTGTAATGCTGCACAGTGATTATTGGCCCCTTGTAATGCTGCAGTCATTAGTGGCCCCTTGAAATGCTGCACAGTGATTGGTGGCCCCTTGTAATGCTGCAGTGATTAGTGGCCCCTTGTAATGCTGCACAGTGATTAGTGGCCCTTTGTAATGCTGCACAGTGATTAGTGGCCCCTTGTAATGCTGCACAGTGATTACTGGCCCCTTGCAATGCTGCACAGTGATTGGTGGCCCCTTGTAATTCTGCACAGTGATTAGTGGCCCCTTGTAATGCTGCTGTCATTGGTGGCCCCTTATAATGCTGCACAGTGATTATTGGCCCCTTGTAATGCTGCACAGTGATTATTGGCCCCTTGTAATGCTGCACAGTGATTAGTGGCCCCTTGTAATGCTGCACAGTAATTAGTGGCCCCTTGTAATGCTGCACAGTGATTAGTGGCCCCTTGTAATGCTGCACAGTGATTACTGGCCCCTTGTAATGCTGCACAGTGATTAGTGGCCCCTTGCAATGCTGCAGTGATTAGTGGCCCCCTGTAATGCTGCAGTGATTAGTGGCCCATTGTAATGCTGCACAGTGATTAGTGGCCCCTTGTAATGCTGCACAGTGATTATTGGCCCCTTGTAATGCTGCAGTGATTAGTGGCCCCTTGTAATGCTGCACAGTGATTAGTGGCCCCTTGTAATGCTGCACAGTGATTAGTGGCCCCTTGTAATGCTGCACAGTGATTATTGGCCCCTTGTAATGCTGCAGTGATTAGTGGCCCCTTGTAATGCTGCACAGTGATTGATGGCCCCTTGTAATGCTGCACAGTGATTAGTGGCCCCCTGTAATGCTGCACAGTGATTAGTGGCCCCTTGTAATGCTGCACAGTGATTATTGGCCCCTTGTAATGCTGCAGTCATTAGTGGCCCCTTGAAATGCTGCACAGTGATTGGTGGCCCCTTGTAATGCTGCAGTGATTAGTGGCCCCTTGTAATGCTGTACAGTGATTACTGGCCCCTTGCAATGCTGCACAGTGATTGGTGGCCCCTTGTAAAGCTGCAGTGATTAGTGGCCCCTTGTAATGCTGCACAGTGATTACTGGCCCCTTTTAATGCTGCACAGTGATTAGTGGCCCCTTGTAATGCTGCACAGTGATTACTGGCCCCTTGTAATGCTGCACAGTGATTAGTGGCCCCTTGTAATGCTGCAGTGATAGGTGGCCCCTTGTAATGCTGCAGTGATTAGTGGCCCCCTGTAATGCTGCAGTGATTAGTGGCCCCTTTTAATGCTGCACAGTGATTAGTGGCCCCTTGTAATGCTGCACAGTGATTACTGGCCCCTTGTAATGCTGCACAGTGATTAGTGGCCCCTTGTAATGCTGCAGTGATAGGTGGCCCCTTGTAATGCTGCAGTGATTAGTGGCCCCCTGTAATGCTGCAGTGATTAGTGGCCCCTTGTAATGCTGCACAGTGATTAGTGGCCCCTAGTAATGCTGCACAGTGATTATTGGCCCCTTGTAATGCTGCAGTGATTAGTGGCCCCTTGTAATGCTGCACAGTGATTATTGGCCCCTTGTAATGCTGCAGTCATTAGTGGCCCCTTGAAATGCTGCACAGTGATTGGTGGCCCCTTGTAATGCTGCAGTGATTAGTGGCCCCTTGTAATGCTGCACAGTGGTTAGTGGCCCTTTGTAATGCTGCACAGTGATTAGTGGCCCCTTGTAATGCTGCACAGTGATTACTGGCCCCTTGCAATGCTGCACAGTGATTGGTGGCCCCTTGTAATGCTGCACAGTGATTAGTGGCCCCTTGTAATGCTGCAGTGATTGATGGCCCCTTATAATGCTGCACAGTGATTATTGGCCCCTTGTAATGCTGCACAGTGATTAGTGGCCCCTTGTAATGCTGCACAGTGATTAGTGGCCCCTTGTAATGCTGCACAGTAATTAGTGGCCCCTTTTAATGCTGCACAGTGATTAGTGGCCCCTTGTAATGCTGCACAGTGATTACTGGCCCCTTGTAATGCTGCACAGTGATTAGTGGCCCCTTGTAATGCTGCAGTGATAGGTGGCCCCTTGTAATGCTGCAGTGATTAGTGGCCCCCTGTAATGCTGCAGTGATTAGTGGCCTCTTGTAATGCTGCACAGTGATTAGTGGCCCCTAGTAATGCTGCACAGTGATTATTGGCCCCTTGTAATGCTGCAGTGATTAGTGGCCCCTTGTAATGCTGCACAGTGATTATTGGCCCCTTGTAATGCTGCAGTCATTAGTGGCCCCTTGAAATGTTGCAGTGATTGATGGCCCCTTATAATGCTGTACAGTGATTATTGGCCCCTTGTAATGCTGCACAGTGATTAGTGGCCCCTTGTAATGCTGCACAGTGATTAGTGGCCCCTTGTAATGCTGCACAGTAATTAGTGGCCCCTTTTAATGCTGCACAGTGATTAGTGGCCCCTTGTAATGCTGCACAGTGATTACTGGCCCCTTGTAATGCTGCAGTGATAGGTGGCCCCTTGTAATGCTGCAGTGATTAGTGGCCCCCTGTAATGCTGCAGTGATTAGTGGCCCCTTGTAATGCTGCACAGTGATTAGTGGCCCCTAGTAATGCTGCACAGTGATTATTGGCCCCTTGTAATGCTGCAGTGATTAGTGGCCCCTTGTAATGCTGCACAGTGATTAGTGGCCCCTTGTAATGCTGCACAGTGATTATTCGCCCCTTGTAATGCTGCAGTGATTGATGGCCCCTTGTAATGCTGCACAGTGATTAGTGGCCCCTTGTAATGCTGCACAGTGATTAGTGGCCCCTTGTAATGCTGCACAGTGATTAGTGGCCCCTTGTAATGCTGCACAGGGATTACTGGCCCCTTGTAATGCTGCACAGTGATTAGTGGCCCCTTGTAATGCTGCACAGTGTGTTGTGAGTTCATTTTCCCCTTCACTACTGAGGCCCGAGGAACTCCCTCTTCTGGTAAAGAAAGGTAGTGAGCCTGATTATCAAACACCTGAGTCTGATGATGATGACTGGCTGAGTGGAGTTACTGACTCGATATAAGGCTGCCGACGCCCTTCTGCCCTGCGGGTGATTTCTCTGTGGGATCCATGGAGACCAGTCTGAATTCCTGCTCCTCTAAAGCTAAGTTTTCTGCTCGGCCTTTTGCATTTGTGCTTAAACTTTGTTTTGCTTTGTTTTTCTGGATTTCTGCCATTCCCTGCTGGGGTGTGCTGAATTCCTTTAGCTCTGTCTTCTGAAAAATACCTGAGTGCTGATTTAGTTTTTGAAGCCTAGCTGCTTCAGGGTCTTTTTCATATCAGCTTGTTGGCTTATGTCTTTGATAGGGTTTTGGCAGATTGCAGACAGCAACCTTCCTTTCCTGTTCTGTTTAGCTAGCTTGGGCCCCATCGTTTGCTCAGCCTATCTTTCTATCTGTGTGAGTGTTTTTTCATCTTGCTTCTCCGTCATTATATGTTGGGGGCTGCCTTTTACTTTGGGGTCTGCTCTGGGGCAGTTTAGATTTCCTTTTCTGTCTTTAGGCTATTTAGCGCTCCGGCTGTGATCGAGGGGTCTAGGGCATCGTAGGAACCCCCCATGGCTACTGCTAGTTGTGTTGATAGGTTCAGGGGTCTGCAATCTGATAGTTGCCAACTTCTCTGGTTTTCTAAATGTAGCTTCTATTTTTGTGTCTTCCTCCTACGGTGACTCAATCATAACAGAATCACCCGCCATACCGCAGATCCTAGGGTACTCAATAGCAGGGAAGAATTGTAAAAAAAAAAAAAAAAGTGTGTATATTTTTTCCTCTATATCTCTGAGGCTGTAGGGGGAATTTTTTTTTTCTCTCAATGGAGATAAAGCAATTGTCTGATCGTGTGGAGCAGCTCGCTGCGGAAGTGCGGGGAATTTCCGCCTACCTTGCTCATTCACATGCTGCTGAACCAAAATTCCTACACCTGATGTATTTTTTGGGGATCGGTCTAAATTTTTGAATTTCAAAAATAATTGCAAATTATTTTTTGCCTTGAAGCCTAACTCGTCAGGGAGCTCCGCGCAGCAGGTTAAAATTGTCATCTCTTTGCTGCGTCGCGATCCCCAGGATTGGGCATTTTCTTTGAAACCAGATGATCCTATTCTGACTAATGTGAACGCATTTTTTCAGGCCTTGGGGTTGTTGTATGACGAACCTAATGCCATTGATCAGGCTGAAAAGACCCTGCTGGCATTGAACCAGGGTCGTGATTCTGCAGAATTGTACTGTCAAAAATTCCGAAAGTGGGCAGTACTTACTACCTGGAATGATAATGCCTTGGCTGCTCTCTTTCGGAAGGGGTTGTCAGAAGCCGTAAAAGATACTATGGTGGGATTTCCTGTTCCCTCTGGTCTTGACGATTCTATGTCATTAGCCATTCAGGTTGATCGGCGTTTGCGCGAACGCAAAGCTGCACGAGAGGTGTTGCCACCTGTTGAACAAATATCTGAACCTATGCAATGTGATAGAGTTTTTTCCAGAAAGCAGCATCAGAAGTTCAGAAGACGTAATAAGTTGTGTTTTTTCTGTGGAGATGCCTCGCATATTATTTCTGTCTGTCCTAAACGAGAGAAACGCTTTGCACACACGTTTTCTGTTGGTGGTGTTCAACCTAAGTTTCTTCTGGCTATTACTCTGATCTGCTCCCTGTCCACATTTTCCGCCAAGGCTTTTGTGGATTCGGGAGCAGCTCTAAACCTAATGGACTTGGATTTTGCTAAACGTTGTGGATTTCCGATGACACCTCTGCAGACACCTATCCCTTTGAGGGGGATTGATGCTACTCCTTTGGCTAAAAATAAACCTCAGTTTTGGACCCAGGTGGTAATGCGGGTCACCCCAGACCATCAAGAAAATTGCAGATTTTTGGTGTTGCATAATCTGCATGATACTATTGTTCTGGGGTTTCCCTGGTTACAAATTCATAATCCAGTTTTGGATTGGAAATCTGTGTCTGTGGTGAGTTGGGGTTGTCGGTGTGCCTTTAGTGAGGCTCCGGTGTTTTCCACCTCTCCTCAGTCGCATGATGTTCCTGATTATTAGGCGGACTTTTATGTTGTATTTAGTGAGAATGAGTCTGCGTCTCTGCCTCCTCATAGGAGTTATGACTGTGCAATTGAACTGAGCCCGGGGTGTAAATTTCCCAAGGATAGGCTCTTCAATCTATCTGTACCCGAGCACGAGGCTATGCGATCCTATATTAAAGAGGCGTTGGAGAAGGGTCATATTAGACCATCCTCGTCACCCTTAGGTGCCGTTTTTTTTTTTGTAGCCAAAAAGGATGGATCTTTAAGACCTTGTATTGATTATCGTGCCCTCAACAAAATTACTGTTAAATATCAGTATCCGTTACCCCTGATTTCTGATCTATTCTCCAGAGTTAAAGGTGCTTGCTGGTTTACCAAACTTGACCTCAGGGGGGGCGTATAATCTTATTCGCTTTAAGCATGGGGATGAATGGAAGACGGCGTTTAATACTCCGGAGGGACATTTTGAGTACCTGGTGATGTCTTTTGGGCTCACTAATGCCCCTTCTGTCTTCCAGTGCTTCATGAACGATATTTTCCGAGATTTTGTCGATAAATTTTTGATTATCTATCTGGATGATATTTTGATCTTCTCCAAGGATTGGGATTCTCATGTGGAACATATTCGGACTGTGTTCTGGATCTTGAGGGAGAATTCCCTGTATGTCAAAGGATCTAAATGCCTTTTTGGAGTACAGAGGAATTCTTTTTTGGGATTTATTTTGTCCCCGTCAACTATTGAAATGGACCCGGCCATGGTACAGGCCATTTACGATTGGGTTCAGCCCACTTCTTTGAAGGCCCTCCAGAAGTTTTTGGGTTTTGCTAATTTTTATCAGAAATTTAAAGCAAAATTTTCTAGTATTGCCAAGCCATTGACTGATTTGACTAAGAAGGGTGCTGATGTGTTAAATTGGTCTCCGGAGGCTGTTTCTTCCTTTCAGGAGCTGAAGCGAAGATTCACCTCCGCCCCGGTTTTGCGGCAACCTGATGTCTCACTTCCGTTCCAGGTAGAGGTGGATGCTTCTGAGATTGGTGCAGGAGCTGTTTTGTCCCAAAAGGATCCTGTAACATCTAAAATGAATCCCTGTGCTTTCTTTTCCCGAAAGTTCTCTCCATCTGAACGTAACTATGATGTGGGGAATCGGGAACTGTTGGCCATGAAATGGGCATTTGAGGAGTGGAGACATTGGTTGGAGGGAGCTAAGCATCAAGTCATGGTCCTCACTGACCACAAGAATTTGATTTACCTAGAGTCGGCTAAGCGCTTGAACCCTAGACAGGCTAGGTGGGCCTTGTTTTTTACACGTTTTGATTTTGTGGTTTCTTTTCTTCCTGGAACTAAGAATGTCAAGGCAGACGCCCTCTCTAGGAGCTTCTTTGCTGATTCTCCTGTGGTGAACAAGCCTGCTACCATCTTAGGCGAAGGGGTAGTTCTTTCTGCCATCTCGCCCGATTTGAGACGTGCTCTGGAAGAGTTCCAGGAGGACAAACCTGAGCGTTGTCCCAGTGGAAAGTTGTATGTTCCTGACCAGTGGAAGAAGAGAGTGATGTCTGAAGTTCATTGCTCTGCTTTGGCTGGTCATCCAGGTATTTTTGGTACTAGAGATCTGGTGAGTCGGTCTTTTTGGTGGCCCTCCTTGTCTCGTGATGTCAGGAATTTTGTGCAGTCCTGTGGGACGTGCTCCCGGTCTAAATCGTGTTCTCGCTCTAGTGGGTTGTTGATGCCTTTGCCTGTCCCCAAGAGGCCATGGACCCATATTTCAATGGATTTCATCTCTGATATGCCTGTCTCTCAAAGGATGACTGTTATTTGGGTGACTTGTGATAGGTTCTCTAAGATGGTTCATCTTGTACCACTCCCTAAGTTGCCGTCTTCCTCTGAGTTGGTGCCCCTGTTTTTACAACAGGTGGTTCGCTTGCACGGGATTACTGAGAACATTGTATCTGACAGAGGAGTCCAGTTTGTGTCTAGATTTTGGAGAACTTTCTGTTCCAAGCTGGGAATTCAGTTGTCCTTCTCCTCTGCTTTTCACCCTCAGACCAATGGGCAGACAGAGAGAACAAACCAGACCTTGGAGTCATATTTGAGATGTTTTATTTCTGCTGATCAGGATGATTGGGTTTCATTTTTGCCCTTGGCCGAATTTGCTTTAAATAATAGAGCTAGTTCTGCCACTTTGATGTCACCTTTTTTTTGTAACTTTGGGTTTCATCCTCGATTTTCTTCAGGGCAGGTGGAGCCCTCTGCCTGCCCAGGTGTTGACACTGTGGTGGAGAGAATGCACCAGATCTGGGACCAAGTGGTGGATAAGTTATCTCTCTCCCAGGAAAAGGCCCAGCGGTTTTCCAACCGACATAGGACCATTGGTCCCCAGTTTAAGGTTGGTGATATGGTGTGGTTATCATCAAAAAATATTGCTATGAAGGTGGCTTCTCCTAAGTTTAAGCCTAGATTTATTGGACCTTACAAGATTTTGGAGATTATTAATCCGGTCTCTTTTCGTTTGGCTCTTCCTGTCACATTTAAAATCCATAATGTGTTCCATAAATCTTTGTTGAAGAGGTTTGTTGAACCTATTGTTCCGGGGGTGGCACCTCTAGACCCTGTATTGGTTGAAGGTAACATGGAATATGAGGTAGAGAAAGTACTGGATTCCCGTCTGGCTAGACGGAGACTCCAGTATTTGGTTAAGTGGAAGGGTTATGGTCAGGAGGATAATTCCTGGGTCTCTGCCTCAGATATTCATGCCAAAAGATTGGTGCGTGCCTTTCATCGGGCTCACCCTGATCGCCCTGGTGGCGTGGTTGAGGGTTCGGTGACCCCTCCTCAAGGGGGAGGTACTGTTGTGAGTTCATTTTCCCCTTCACTGCTGAGGCCCGAGGAACTCCCTCTTCTGGTAAAGAAAGGTAGTGAGCCTGATTATCAAACACCTGAGTCTGATGATGATGACTGGCTGAGTGGAGTTACTGACTGGATATAAGGCTGCCGACGCCCTTCTGCCCTGCGGGTGATTTCTCTGTGGGATCCTTGGAGACCAGTCTGAATTCCTGCTTCCCTAAAGCTAAGTTTTCTGCTCGGCCTTTTGCATTTGTGCTTAGACTTTGTTTTGCTTTGTTTTTCTGGATTTCTGCCATTCCCTGCTGGGGTGTGCTGAATTCCTTTAGCTCTGTCTTCTGAAAAATACCTGAGTGCTGATTTAGTTTTTGAAGCCTAGCTGCTTCAGGGTCTTTTTCATATCAGCTTGTTGGCTTATGTCTTTGATAGGGTTTTGGCAGATTGCAGACAGCAACCTTCCTTTCCTGTTCTGTTTAGCTAGCTTGGGCCCCATCGTTTGCTCAGCCTATCTTTCTATCTGTGTGAGTGTTTTTTCATCTTGCTTCACCGTCATTATATGTTGGGGGCTGCCTTTTACTTTGGGGTCTGCTCTGGGGCAGTTTAGATTTCCTTTTCTGTCTTTAGGCTATTTAGCGCTCCGGCTGTGATCGAGGGGTCTAGGGCATTGTAGGAACCCCCCACGGCTACTGCTAGTTGTGTTGATAGGTTCAGGGGTCTGCAATCTGATAGTTGCCAACTTCTCTGGTTTTCTGGACGTAGCTTCTATTTTTCTGTCTGCCTCCTACGATGACTCAATCATAACAACAGTAATTAGTGGCCCCTTGTAGTGCTGCAGTGATTAGTGGCCCCTTGTAATGCTGCACAGTGATTGGTGGCCCCTTGTAATGCTGCACAGTGATTAGTGGCCCCTTGTAATGCTGCAAAGTGATTAGTGGCCCCTTGTAATGCTGCACAGTAATTAGTGGTCCCTTGTAATGCTGTACAGTGATTAGTGGCCCCTTGTAATGCAGCACAGTGATTAGTGGCCCTTTGTAATGCTGCAGTGATTAGTGGCCCCCTGTAATGCTGCAGTGATTAGTGGCCCCTTGTAATGCTGCACAGTGATTAGTGGCCCCTTGTAATGCTGCACAGTGATTATTGGCCCCTTGTAATGCTGCAGTGATTAGTGGCCCCTTGTAATGCTGCACAGTGATTAGTGGCCCCTTGTAATGCTGCACAGTGATTAGTGGCCCCTTGTAATGCTGCACAGTGATTGATGGCCCCTTATAATGCTGCACAGTGATTAGTGGCCCCTTGTAATGCTGCACAGTGATTACTGGCCCCTTGTAATGCTGCACAGTGATTAGTGGCCCCTTGTAATGCTGCACAGTGATTAGTGGCCCCTTGTAATGCTGCAGTGATTAGTGGCCCCTTGTAATGCTGCACAGTGATTGGTGGCCCCTTGTAATGCTGCACAGTGATTAGTGGCCCCTTGTAATGCTGCACAGTGATTAGTGGCCCCTTGTAATGCTGCACAGTGATTAGTGGCCCCTTGTAATGCAGCACAGTGATAAGTGGCCCTTTGTAATGCTGCAGTGATTAGTGGCCCCCTGTAATGCTGCAGTGATTAGTGGCCCCTTGTAATGCTGCACAGTGATTATTGGCCCCTTGTAATGCTGCACAGTGATTATTGGCACCTTGTAATGCTGCAGTGATTATTGGCCCCTTGTAATGCTGCACAGTGATTAGTGGCCCCTTGTAATGCTGCACAGTGATTAGTGGCCCCTTGTAATACTGCACAGTGATTAGTGGCCCCTTGTAATGCTGCACAGTGATTAGTGGCCCCTTGTAATGCTGCACCGTGATTAGTGGCCCCTTGTAATGCTGCACAGTGATTAGTGGGCCCTTGTAATGCCGCACAGTGATTAGTGGCCCCTTGTAATGCTGCACAGTGATTACTGGCCACTTGTAATGCTGCACGGTCATTACTGGCCCCTTACAATGCTGCTGCCGCTGTCTCAATTGAAGAAAAAAAACCTATATACTCACCTCATCTCTGCTGCTGCAGCTGCTGCTCCTCAGTGTTGCCGGCCCTGCACAGTGACTGTTCAGGCAGAGGGCGCCTGCTAACTATGTCATGGCACCCTCTGACCTGAACGTCACTGCCAGAGGAAGCAAGACAGCAGAGCGACGCACAGTGGTGGAACGGGAGACAGGTGAATATGGCTCCCTCCTTATACTCACCTCTCCTGCATGTCTCTTGTAGCCTCCCCCCGTGCTTATTCCATCTCAGCGCTGATCTTCCTGCTTTCAGTGTCCACTACATATGCGCATATGTAATGAGCGGCCGCTGAAAGCAGGACGAACAGTGCTGAGAAGATGGAATAAGCAGGGGGGGCTGCAAGAGACATGCAGAAGAGGTGAGTATGTACTTAATTGCACTACCCGGATAGCGCCGACCGGAGCCGGGGACCCGGGCCCCTATATAGGCCGGGCCCCAAAGCAACCGCTTCCGCTGCTAGTTACGCCAGTGCCGTGGTGCTTCTCTTCGGCCGGAGACTGAAGCAGGAGTGCGGCCGGGGCAGGAGTCCAGCGCCATTTTACTGAAGACACACTTGCAGTATGGGCATGCGCGATTCCGGCTGCACTCCTGCCCCGGCCTCCAGTAGAACGTGACAGCGCTGGAGCACAAGAAAGAAGGGTGAGTATAAATGGGTTTTTTTTTGTATGTGTGTAGTATTAATAGGAGTGAGGGGACCATGCATACCAGGATAGGGGAGGTGAGAGGACCATACATCCCAGGATAGGGGGGTGAGGGGGCCATGCATACCAGGATTGGGGGGTGAGCGGGCCATGCATAGCAGGATTGGGGGATGAGGGGTACAATGCATACCAGGATAGGGGGGGTGAGAGGACCATGCATACCAGGATTGGGGGGGGTGAGGGGGCCATGCATACCAGGATTGGGGGGTGAGGGGGCCATGCATACCAGGATTGGGGGATGAGGGGTACCATGCATACCAGGATTGGGTGGTGAGGGGGCCATGCATACCAGGATAGGGGGGGTGAGAGGACCATGCATACCAGGATAGGGGGGTGAGGGGACCATACATACCAGGATAGGGATCAGCGATTACCATGCATACCAGGATTGAGGGATGAGGGGTACCATGCATACCAGGATAGGGGGTGAGGGAGTACCATGCATACCAGGATAGGGATGAGGGAGTACCATGCATACCAGGATTGGGGGATGAGGGGTACCATGCATACCAGGATTGGGGGATTAGATGACCATGCATACCAGGATAGAGGGAGAGGGGACCATACATACCAGGATAGGGGGTGAGGGGGCCATGCATACCAGGATTGGGGGTGAGGGGACCATGCATACCAGGATAGGGATGAGGGAGTACCATGCATACCAGGATTGGGGGGTGAGGGGACCATGCATACCAGGATTGGGGGGGTGAGGGTACCATGCACACCAAGGTAGGAATGAGGGGTGCCATACGTACCAGGATAGGAGGGTGGCAGCACATAGCAGGATGGGAGACCATATACCAATAAAAATGCTCGCCACCCGGGCGTAGAACGGGTTCATAGCTAATATATATATATATATATATATATATATATATACACACACACACACTTGAGACCAGTTTACATACACTATATAAAAAGACACATCTGCTTTTTTTTCTCAATATCTCACATGTAATCAGAATAAACCTTTCCCGTTTTAGGTCAATTAGGGTAACCATAATTATTAGTATTTGCCAAATGCCAGAATAATGAGAAAGAGGATGTTTTAAGGCATTTTTACTTACTGCAAAGTCAAAAGTTTACATACATTTCATTAGTGTTTGGTACCATTGGCCTTAAGCTGAATAACTTGGGTCAAACGTTTGGGATATCCTTCCACAATAATTGGTCGGAATTTGGACCCATTCCTCCTGACAAAACCGATGTAAGTGATCCAGGTTTGTAGGTCTAATGCAGGACTATTGCGGGTTTTTCTATCATTAAACGAGAGGTACCAACAATTTTGACCACGTGTGGTATATATATATATATATATATATATAATTTTTTTTTTTTTTCATCCTAAAATACAAAGGAAATGTGCCATCTTTAACTTTAGGCCTTTTAGAGATCATTTCATTTTCAACTTGCTTAACAGTAATTTTGGCCAGGGGTGTCTACACTTTTACATGCCACTGTATATTACAAAGTTGATTATTTTAATGTGTACTATTGATTTGTGAACTAAAAATTAAAATGACCATTACTCTTTAAAAATATTCAGAATTGAGAGTCCTCAGTGGTTGATACCTTTTAATGGCTAACTGAAAAGATGGTAACACATTGCAAGCTTTCAAGACTACTCAGGTCTCTTCATCAGGCAAGACTAATACAACATCTGAAGAATCACATATTTATACACAACACAGCACAGAAAAAATGCAATAGATAAGACAAGTGACGCAAAGCAGAGCTATCATTGTGGGAGAGGGAGAAACATAAATATTGGACCAGTTCATAGATAAGGAGTCTGGATGTTTTATTGTCCTCTGATTGGGGTCTCCTAATGTGTTGTGAAGCCCCCACAAGGTCTTAGGAGCAAATTCCTTAATTGATGCAAAAAGACATTGCATTTTTTCTGTGCTGTGTTGTGTATAAATATGTGATTCTTCAGATTTTGTATTAGTCAATGCCTGATGAAGAGACCTGAGTAGTCTCGAAAGCTTGCAATGTGTTACCTGTGTTACAGAACCCCCACCCAGCACCCCGAATAGGAGATGCATGTATGATAGTTGTAATGTGAGATTTATGCCCTTAATGCAGCAACAGACCGGCTGCGACCCCTGGGCAGAAGTAAACGAGATATCTCACTTCTGACCTCCCCCCACCTTTGTAAATCCCATGGCTATTGTAATGTACGTCTGACATCTTAATTGGAGCCTGTTATCTACTGGCCCGGCACATATTGATTGTCCTGCCCTCTGTATGTATATATATTCTGAGACCGATGAGTAAAATGTTGTCACACTGGAAATACATGGAGAAGCAGTGATCTTTTATATGTTCCCATGTTACAAAGCCTTTCAAGTCTGCGTCCTTCATTCAGAAGTGAGGAAAAGCAGAGTGGACATCCTGAGAAACGGGGTGGTAATGTAAGAGGTATTACAGCACAGAAGTCCCCATTACAACCATCTTTTCAGTTAGCCATTAAAAGGTATCAACCACTGAGGACTCTCAATTCTGAATAATCTACTGGCTAACACTGTACAAAGACATACATGGGAGGCGGCTTAAACAGAGGGACACTCCATATCTCTGTGACAGAATGCAGGTCTGAGGACCTATTTATAAAAGTCTATATTTTGTTGTTAATGGGGGTCAGAAACAGAAGAGCCACCTTCACAGAGTGCAGCCGTATTGCTGCTGAAGGTGGCTCCTTTAGTTAAAAACGCCCTGGGGGGGGTGACAGGTGCCCTTTAAACACAAATACCTGCTCTCAGTCTTCCTAGAGACCGCTCAATTGTCACATGCACGTGGTGACGGGTTTTTAAGTCTCATAATATTGTTTTTCAGATCTAGGAAATTCAAAGCACGTGAAACTTCCTAGAAGCCCCGAGGCGCCCCTTTCCGTCTTTGCACTTAGCGCTCCTTGTTCACTCTGAGGCTCATGCATTAAATGGAGCCATGTATTCCACGCTACATATTAATGGGACGTGAAGGTGCAGAGGCTTGAAGATTAATTATTCAGGACGCTCTTTCTGCCCTTCAGTGCTCATATAAATACTTTTTAATTGCTTTCTCCTTTCGCAGCGTCACACATAAGTAGCTAAAGCCATTTGACAATATTACAAGTGTCAGTGCAGTGAAGATATTCTCTCCTGTCACTTGATGGAACGAAGCTACCAGGCCTATGGAAATGTAGGAAGATCTGAAAAAAAAGTCTCCAATGTGAACAGCAATCACCTCTGAACATGTTTTTGTTTTCTTGCCTGGTATACTATAAAATGTATAAAAAGCATTTTTTATACTATTAAAAGCAATTTCATCATGATTTTTGGTGCAAGCCAGAGGTATTTATGTGGTAAGGCTATGTGCACACATTAAATATTTGCAGCAGATTTTTATGAACCAAAAACCAGAGTGCTGGCATTTATTTTACTGGCACTGTAAATTGCAGCACTTTATATATAAAAAAAATGCTACAAAAACGCCGCGCGTGAACATACCTTAACTATCCACAGCTATGTAAGTAGTCAGCAAAGAGCCAAATTACAGCAACTGCTTTATATCTAGACGATACCTTTTCCTCTTGAGGCTGTGTACCCACGCAAGCGTGGTTTTTTTTTGCGTTTCTTAAGCGTTTTTACCGGCAAAAACACTTAAAAAAAGCTTACAAGAAGCATCCCATTCTTTTTAATGAATTCTGCACTTTTTGTGCACATTGATGAGTTTTTTTCCGCGAAAAAAACGCATCGTGGTAAAAAGCGCAGTATGGTCATTAATTTCACGGAAAAATCAGCATTTCTAACTATATTCTATGAGCAGAAGGCTGCTCCTGTAAAAAACGCATAAAAAAGCGCAAAAATCATGCAAAAAAGTGCGTTTTTCCTTGGAAGGAGTCCGTTTTTTCTGCATACGTGGGTACATAGCCTGAGTGCTGTGAAAGAGACAGTAACTTGGAGTCTCCCTAAAATAATACCTTGTTTTGCCACTAGACCCAGCAATTGCTTCAGTCTTTACCACTGGGTAGCAGTGACTCTACATAATCTTAGTAAACATACAGTGGGTGAAATAAGTGTGTCCTTAAGTCTAGAGAGATTCCAATTCTCCACAGACCTCTATCCACATTTTTTACACCATCCAGAATCTGCCTGTCACATTGCGGTGTAAAATAAACAGGGCCTGACAGAATTCAACTGTGTCCTGAAGACTAGAGAGAATCCAATTCTCCACAGACCTCTATCCACCTTTCTTACACCATCCAGAATTTGCTTGTCACATTGCGGTGTAAAATAAACAGGGCCTGACAGAATCCAACTGTGTCCTGAAGTCTACAGAGACTCCAATTCTCCACAGTCCTCTATCCACATTTTTTACACCATCCAGAATCTGCCTGTCACATTGCGGTGTAAAATAAACAGGGCCTGACAGAATTCAACTGTGTCCTGAAGTCTACAGAGATTCCAATTCTCCACAGTCCTCTATCCACCTTTCTTACACCATCCATAATCTGCCTGTCCCATTGCGGTGTAAAATAAACAGGGCCTGACAGAATCCAACTGTGTCCTGAAGTCTAGAGAGATTCCAATTCTCCACAGTCCTCTATCCACCTTTCTTACACCATCCATAATCTGCCAGTCACATTGCGGTGTAAAATAAACAGGGCCTGACAGAATCCAACTGTGTCCTGAAGTCTAGAGAGATTCAAATTCTCCCCACTACTATATACACCTTGTACCTTGTTTTACAGTACCATATAGTTGGTGTTTTTTTAGGTACATTTTCCCCAAAAATGAGGAAGTGTGGTGGAAGAGTCCGTGGAAGTGGCCGGGGGTTGGCAGCTGGTAATGATGGTGTTGGTGGTGGATCTGCTGGTAGTGGCAAAAGCAAAATAGCACCTAATGCAGGAGGTGTTGAGCCTGTGTCATCGTCTGGCTCCACAAGGCCTCGAAGGCTCCCTTTTCTGGGAGTAGGTAAACTGCTTTTAAAGCCGGAGCTTCAAGAACAAGTTTTGGCTTACATTGCTGACTCCAGCTCTATCGCCTCCTCTTCTGAAGTTTTACAAAATAAAAGCACTGAGTCATCATTGGAGGCTCATGATCGTGAACCACACGTTTCCTTGTGTCCTTCACCCCAACCAAAATTGAAGGCTGTGGCAGGCCACACTACAGATTACTCCATGAAGCTGTTTTCACATACCATGCCTGGGTTATCAAGTCAAATCGTGAATTACCCAGGCAAAGATGAATCTGACATGGAGTGCACTGATGCACAGCCACTGATAGATGATTCTGCTGGTACATTCACTCAGAGCACTACATTGTCCTCGCAGTGTACTGAGCCAGAATCTGACCCAGATGAAACTCAGGTGCCCCTTCCCGCATACAACACCACCATACACGGTGACACAGAGGAAGGTGCACATCACATTGAAGAGGAGGTGATGGATGACCCAGTTGTTGACCCAGATTGGCATCCATTGGGGGTAGAGGGTGCCGCTGCCAATAGCTCAGAAGAGGAGGAGGAGCATCCGCAGCAGGCACCGACATCGCAACAGCTGTTATCTGGCAGGCCCGGAGCAGTCCAAAAACGGGTTACAAAAACCAAGAGAGTTGCAGGACAGCTTGGCCAGACGGTCAAAATAGCACAGCGTGCAAGGCCTCAAAATGTCTTCCATAGCAGGAAGAGTGCAATGTGGCACTTTTTTGAACAAAATCCTAATGATCAGGCAAAGGTTATCTGTAAGAAGTGCGCAAAGACCTTTAGCCGAGGGAAAAATCAGAGAAGTTTGAATACCAGTTGCATGCTAAGACATTTAACCACCATGCACTTGCAAGCGTGGACGGACTACCAAAACTCACGTACCACATGTGCTACTGCTCCCAAAGAAGGTAGTCAGCAACACTGCATTGTTTCCCCCACTGTAAGTCCACCAGTTAGCACACCACCAGCAGCAAATGTTGAGTTGTCGTCGCAAGGGCAAATCAGTCAGGGAATCACACTGTTATTGCAATGAAAGACTGAATCTAGGCCATCAGAAAGAACACCAACTCCATCACAATCATCAACCCTCTCTCAGTCCGCCATGTCCACCGCTAGTTCCACCATATGCAGCTCTCAAGTCCAGCTCACCCTACCAGAGACTATGAGTAGGACAAGAAAGTACTCATCCTCTCATCCGCGTACACTGGGTTTGAACGCCCACATTGCCAAACTAATCTCGTTAGAGATGATGCCCTATCGGTTGGTTGAAAGCGCAGCTTTCCGCGAACTCATGGCCTACGCAGTACCATGCTATGACCTACCCAGTCGCCACTTCTTTTCTCGCAAAGCCATTCCAGCCCTCCACCTTCATGTGAAAGACCGCATTGTCCATGCACTCAAGCAATCAGTGAGTGGAAATGTGCACCTCACAACTAATGCATGGTCCAGTAGGCATGGCCAGGGCCGTTACGTGTCCATCACTGCGCACTGGGTTAATGTGGTGGATGCAGGGTCCACAGGGGACAGTTGTGATGGCACAGTGCTGCCTAGCCCACGGTATAGGAAACAGTTGGCTGTAGGCGTTCGACCCTCCTCCTCCAGAAGCGAAAGCTCGTCCACAGAGCGCAGTCGCACGAGCACTCCATCCGCAGCTGCCAGTGTTGCACACGAGGTGTCCCTCTATCGATCAGCTAGTGGAAAGAGTCAGCAGGCTGTGTTGAAAATGATGTGTTTGGGCGACAGACACACGGCGGAGGTACTGGCCGACTACTTTCAGCGACAAACTGAGTCATGGCTGGGCAGTCTACATCTTGAGGCAGGCAATGTAGTCAGTGATAACGGCCGGAATTTTGTGGCAGCCATAGCCTTTGAAAACTCAGACACATACCTTGCTTGGCTCACACCTTGAAACTGGTGGTGCAGTGCTTCCTCACTAACTATCCGGAGTTAACAGGCCTGCTCCATAAGGTTCGAAGACTGTGCTCGCACATCCGCCGGTCGCCGGTACACTCCAGTCGTATGCAGAAGCTGCAGCGATTGCTCCACCTTCCCAACCACCGCCTAATTATCGACGTTGCAACAAGGTGGAACTCCACCCTGCATATGGTTGAGCGGCTGTGCGAACAGAGGCAGGCCGTAATGTATTTGTGGGAGGATACACGGCAGGCACTTTGAGGGCAGAAATGGAGTTGACAAGTGTGCAGTGGTCGAAGCTGAAAGACCTCTGTAAAGTCCTTCAATGTTTTGAGGAATGCACATGGCTGGTAAGCGCAGACAACGCAATCATAAGCATGAGCATCCCACTTATGCGTCTGCTCATGCAAACTTTGATGCACATCAAGGAGCAGGCGTCTGCAGCCGAGGAAGATGAGGAAGAGGAGGAGGGAAGCCTTGATGACAGTCAGCCAATGTCTGTTCAGGGAACTGTCGTGGACAAGGTGGAGGAAGAAGAGGAGGAGGATGATAATGGGGATGATTATTTAGGGGAGGAGGATGCTTCTTGTGGGGCAAGAGAAAATGTTGGCTTGGCAAGGTCTAGTACTGGGTTGGTGCGTGACTGGAGGGATGTGGATTTGCCTGAAAGTGCTCCTCCACCCAGCACTCGCAGTGCATCATTGACACCGGGAACATTGGCCCACATGTCAGATTATGCCTTGCAGATCCTAAAAAGGGACCCCCGCATTGCCAAAATGATGAACGATGATGACTATTGGTTGGCCAGCATCCTGGATCCACGCTATAAAGGCAAATTCCAAAACATCATGCCACAGGAGAACCTTGACCTAATATTGGCTAACAAACAAGCAACTCTGGTAAACCGGTTGGTTGAGGCATTCCCAGCACACAGCAGCGGTGATGGTTGTCACACGAGCCGTAGGGGCCGGGGGCAACTTGGAAGAGGTGTTGATGGTGCACACATCAGAAGTGGCGTTGGAGACAGGGGTTTCATGACCATGTTGTGAACTGATTTTTCAAGTCCCGCTCACATGACTGGTAATACTGCATCAATTGAAAGAGACAGGAGACAGCACTTGTCAACTATGGTTACAAACTACTTTTCCTCCCATATCGATGTTCTCCCTCACAGGTCATTCCCATTTGACTATTGGGCAGCTAAACTGGACACCTGGCCTGAATTGGCACAATATGCCTTACAGGAGCTCGCTTGCCCAGCTGCAAGTGTGCTATCGGAAAGAGTCTTCAGTGCTGCTGGATCAATCCTGACAGAAAAAAGGACCCGTCTGTCGACCCAAAATGTGGATGATCTAACGTTCATTAAAATGAACCATGCATGGGTTTCCAAGGATTTTGTCACACCTTACCCTGATGACACATAGTTTGACAGAAAAATGGCTTTCTTTGGTCCACCTCTTCCTGGGACTTGACCAATTTCGCCTTTAGCAGCAGGTGAAAATCCCACATCAACATATGCCATTTTGTAAACCTCCCTAACTGGGCTGCCTCCTCCCCCCATGGCCGGGGTCACCACCAACGCATGCAACCGTGCGAGTGCCGTTGCCCTGGACAGATGGGTGGGCCGACTCTTGGGTGCGGGCACTGGCACAGGGTCCCTCATAGTGCAATCAAGTGTCTCTGATGGTGGGGGTGCACACCTGCCGTTGGACACACCGCCATACTATGAGGGGCCCAGTGCCAGTACCGACGCCCACGAGTGGGCCCCCTTGCTTGGGCAGGGCCCCAGCATTTGCAATGTTTACGTCTCCCTGCTCCTCCGCTGTGTAGTCTGGGCTGTCAAATCCTTCACTGGGACTGCCACTACAAATTTGGTGAACTGATAGAAGATGATGGTTAAGACGTAGCTATGCCCTGTCCCGCTGGCC
The DNA here is from genome assembly GCF_039654945.1 of Dendrobates tinctorius. Taxonomy (NCBI): domain Eukaryota; kingdom Metazoa; phylum Chordata; class Amphibia; order Anura; family Dendrobatidae; genus Dendrobates; species Dendrobates tinctorius. Next base: position 30,021,057 of record NW_027361733.1, read on the forward strand.
GGGATCTAGCTTCAGATGATTAATGGCTTCCATTTCTTATGGACGTCGACTCACAATGAGATGAAGTTGTGGTTTCTCATCAGCTTTCACAGTTTTCCTACCCACAGACGTGTGACATTACAGCGCACATTTTTAAATGTGCCCTCTCATGCCAATCCAAATGAATCGCCTACGGCCTGTGGCTTCTGTCTTTTGCACTCCAAAGTTACGTGACAGAGCATGATAGGCAGTGAGCACCATGTTTACATCTCTCCCTGTGATCAAAATTATATGGATATGGGTAATGGCGATGGGATCAACGGTACTGCGATACAGCAACACTTTCTTCACAAAGAAAGGTTTTCGCTGTCTCCACACACTAATTAATTGAGGGTCTGCATCGCCTCTGAGAATTGTGACGGAAGTTTATCCCGTGAATAGGAATTCCTAGATTTCTGCAATCGCTAGAATTTATGTCATTAATTGTATGCATCTCATTTCCTATTGCGGAGAGTCTGGACTGTCTTACTGAGACAGAAATATATATGAAGATTTAAAAATACCACCAAAAGTGTATACTGGTGTACGCTTCAAATACATTTCCTTTTTTCTACTTTTTAGATTGTTGTCTAATCCATACTGAGAACATGGAGATTTTAAATATTTAAACTATGCTATATATACACCTGCTATCCAGTGATAATGTACCCTTTCTCAACTTTGTACAAGCTGGTCAAATCCATACAGGGCCTGAGACCATCTGAGCCTGCCTCCTGATCTATAGACATAGGTTTTTAATGTGTAAACTATGCTATACATACCTGTAATCCGGTGATATGTTACCCTTTCTCACCTTTGTCCAATCACGTCTAATCCATACTGGGCCTGAGACCATCTGAGCCTGCCTCCTGATATATAGACCTACGTTTTTAATGTGTAAACTATGCTATACATACCTGTAATCCGGTGATATGTTACCCTTTATCAACTTTCTAGAATCTTGTCGAATCCATACTGGGCCTGAGAACCGCTGCCGAGCTGTTAAGCAAGCTACAGCAACTGTGGTTAGGACACGTAATTTTTTGCATTTTTTCAGGAATGCCGGTTAGGCCTAATTCAGGAATTGCGGTTGACCTGCACTTACTGGGAAATCACTAACACTAACGGTGTTCTGCTGGTTATCTGCACCTGTAAGCGACAAAAGCTGGTCCTTTCAGTGTAGCGCGCATGCAGCCCCGGACATGTAACGCCATGATAGATCATGATAGTGCCAGAGCCTCGCGTATCCCTCTAGTAAGCTTGACGCGTACCGCGGGGGCATGCCAGAGTCTCGTTCGTTAACGGAATAAAGCTGACAAATTGCTAGCACAACTACAAATGGACATACCACACCACACACACGCTTTCAATATGTGCATCTTTTCTTGAGGTGGCATGGTTGTGGTTTCCCGGGTGGAGTCCAATTAAGCCGCAGGCTCCACTCCTGGTGGTGCCCTTTTGGACATTCCTTTAAGGTTCAGCTTTGCAATCATACTGCCCCCGGAAAGCAAACACTTTGCCTTCATGGACGCTGTTTGGAGGTTCGTGGGAATAACGCCGCCCGATCGCCAGTTGGCATAATTTATTGGTGGGAAGTCCGACGGTATATGATCGTGTTCGATTTCAGAATTATTTTTTTTTGGTTGGTATTTTACTTTTTTATTCCAGCCTTTCTTGACTTCATAAGGGAATGACAAGCCTATATCTGTGTCTCCTCCACCTCCTCCTTTTACTCCTCCACCTCTTTTCTAAATGTAGTTAGTTGCCCTTTTCCATATGTAATTTTTGTCTTCTGAGCATTTTCTCTGCTTTGGGTGTTTTGTAATTGTTTTCTATGTGTTTGCATGTGTTTGTGTTTGCCTGCCATTGTTTTCAATGGGGTTCGACGAACATTCGACGAACTTGCTTCCTGTGTGACGAACCAAAACACTACCGTGGTGGCTCAACACTACTCCTGATATATAGACGTACATTGTTAATGTTTAAACTATGCTATATATACCTGCTATCTGATGATACTGTACACTTTGTCTACTTTTTATATTCTTGTCTAATCCATACTGAGCCTGTGAGCGTCTCTGTGTGACTGATGGAATATATATGGAGATTGACAATTATCCTTTGACTGAATAGAGCTGTACATTTCTGATACAGTGCCATATATCTGATGTTATTTTGTGTCTATTTTGTGCAAAATTTTGAAGTTTGGTGGAAGAGGCCGCGGACGTGGGCGTGGGGGGGCCAGCTGGTGATGATGGTGGTGGTGTATCTGCTGGTAGTGGCAAAAGCACAATAGCAGCTAAGGCAGGAGGTGTTGAGCCTGCGTCATGGTCTGGCTCCGGAACGCCTGGAATGATACCTTTTCTGAGAGTAGGTTAACCGTTTTTAAAGGCGGAGCATGAGGAACTGGTTTTGATTTACATTGCCGAAACAGACTCCAACAAATATGCCCGCCCCTTCTGAAGTTTCAAAAAAATGCAAGCACTGAGTGGTCAAGTGCTGGCTCCTGGTCAGGAAGAACCCCTTTCCTTGTGTCCTGCACCCCCACCCAAACTGAATGAGGCAGCAGGCCACACTTCACATTAGTCCATGTAGCTCTTTCTATCATACCATGCCTGGGTTATCAAGTCAAATCGTGAATTCCCCAGTCCAAGTTGAATCTGACATGGAGTGTGGGTGGCCAGCCAGGGCAGTGGGGTTAATCAGTACCGGGCCGGTGTCTCACAGGGATGTGTCACGATGGTGGTGACCCGTTCCGTGGCCCTGGGCGTCCATGCAAAGAGGGAATTACGTTTATAGGTGAATGATATGTGACGCCACCTCTGGTTTCTGATTAGATTGACCAGCGCTGCAGTGTCGCTTCTGTGGGACAGATGTTGTGGTGCAGCTAAGATGTAGAAAACCTGCACAGGTAGGGCCGTAGTCGCAGGGCAGATGAAAGAGTTGGGAGATGTTGTGCAGTGCAGGATGTAGCTGAGCCGTGCGCCAGGCGCAGGAGAAAGATGACAGACACAGTCATGCAGTTCCTTTACCTGTACTTGGTAGGTGTTGTCCATGACCCAGAGTACAGATGGAGAAGGAGTTGGTCAGCCTGGAAGCCAATTTGGATTTCTCTCTCTGCAGATAGGTAGTGTGGCCTCCGTTCTAGCGCTTATCTGAGGTACTCGCAGTGCTGAGTTCAATGAAGTTCCCCCTGTTGAATCTCTTTTGGAACTTTCTCGCATGGCTGGCAGCCATAGCCTTTTCCTTCTGGCTCACACACGTCGATGCTGGGGCCTCCGAGCCTTAGTTGGGTACAGAGCATTTACAGCTGCTACTTCCTCCGGATTCTGCTGCAGGAACGTCAGTGTCCCTACAAACTCGGAGACCGGAATCCGGACCATGCGCTCCAGCTAGGAGTGAGCCTTAACTCTGCTCATCCTCCAGCTCCCCTTCTCACGTCCACACACTTTCCATTCCCTGCACAGAATGGCCTAACTTACCTCCTCCCGACCACAGAGAGCAGCTCCTCAGCAGTCATGTTCAGAGGTCTCCCTGCTGGCCTGGTGTGGGAAATGTGTTGTGTGTTGGTTGAACTGCTAGAGAGATCCTTCGTTGCTCTCAAGCATGACATCACACTCCCTAGGAGGAAGGTAATGCCACTGTGGCGACCGTACTCCTGGGGGGTGCCACAAGTGCACTGATGCCCAGCCACTGCTAGATGATTCTGCTGGTACATTGACCCAGACCACTACATTCCCCTCACACTCTTCACAGCCAGAATCTGACCCAGAGGAAACTCAGGTTCCCCTTCCCCCATGCTATACCACCTTACACGGTGACAAAGAGGAAGGTGCAGATGAAAGTGCAGGTTCCTTGAGCTGGTGGGGGGGGGCATACTCATGGGCGACGGCACTGGCACAGGGACCCTCATAGTACGCAAAAGTGTCTCTTCCGGTGGGAGGGCCCACCTGGGAGGGCCCACCCGCCGTCCTCCCGCCCGCCGTCAGACACACCGCCGTACTATTAGAGGGGCCCTGTGCCACTGCCGTCGCCAACGAGTGGGCCCCACCTGCTTGCTCAGGATCACAGCACTGGCAAAGTTGAAATACTTACCTCTCCCTGCTCCACCGCCATGACGTCTTCCGCGTTTCCTGACAGTGATAGTCTGACCAGAGAGCGCAATGACATCACGTCTGTACGCCCTCTGCCTAAACAGCCAAGTGCAGTGAGATGGACGATGGGGACGACGAGGAGTCCAGACTAGTACAGGGATTCCATAGCGAGGAGACTTATTTGATTGCTTTCAATGTTGGGACAGCAATTTTTGGGGAGCAATATACTCTGGTGAATGATATATGGGGCCCACCATACACTGGAGCATTCCAAAGGTGGACATCAGACACTGGAGCAGCATTTACAGGGTACATTATACACTAGAGCATTAGAAATGGGGCCCATTATGTATGGAGCATTATTTGGGCCCATAAAACAGTGGAGCTTCATCCATGGAGACCAACATATACTGTAGCATTATATGGAGCTCATCATATACTGTTTCAAACATTATATGGGACCAATAATTCTGTATGGAGAAATATATGGGCCTCATTACTCTGTATAGCGCACTATGCGGTGGCCATAATACTGTATGGAGTAATATACTGTCCGTTTTTGGAGGTATTAAAAATGGATATGAGTCATGAGATGTAAAAAGTGAAGTATTTTTCATTGTACTATGCCGCTATTTCTCTGCGGTATCGGAGCATCATGAGTTGTGGTATGTGTTAAAGGGGCGCTCTTTGGCCCAGGGCACATGAAAATCTGGAGCCAGCCCTATCCCCCACAAATTTAGCCAAATGACCCCCATTTTTAAGTGCGTAACTAGTATTATGAAGTAAATTAAGGTTGAAAAGCTTCAGTAATCAGAATTGATGTTTTTGGCATTCAAAAGGGCACTGTAGGTGTGTTTCCTGTCCTCCACTCCCTGCCGACTTTGCTTCCCCATTGACTTGCATTGGGTTTCGTGTTTCAGTCGGCCTTCGACTTTTCACGATAATCGGCCGATTTCGTTCTACCCGACTTTTGCGAAAGTCGGGTTTCACGAAACCCGACTCGACCGGAAAAAAGGCAAAGTCGTTCATCTCTACTCGTGAGCATGCCCAGTAGGAGCACAGAGGGACTTAAGGCCCCGTCTCACTAAGCGACTTACCAGCGATCCCGACACCGATATCAAGGTGTCAGGATCGCTAGTAAGTCGCTATGTGATCGCTGGTGAGCTGTCACACAGACAGCTTCACCAGCAATCAGCACAGCGATGCCGAGCGCCCGGCATCGCTGGCCATCCTGTAAAAAATAGAATCAAAATAAAAAATATTGTTATTCTCACCATCCGATGTCCCGCGCAGTCTTCCGGCCTCTCTCCACGCTCCGGTCCCAGTGATCCTTTGCACGAATGACCGCGAGATGTCACGGTCTCGCGGGATAACAAAGTCTTGCAGTCATTTGTGCAAAGGATCACTGGGACCGGAGCGTGGAGAGAGGCGGGATGGCTGAACGGGACGTCGGAAGGTGAGAATAACTATATTTTTTATTTTTTTTATTATTTTTTACACCTGATCGCTGGTCTCCCGCTGTCACACACAGCGATGCGTGCTGGCCAGTGGGAGACCAGCGACAAAAGAAATGTCCAGAGATTTCTTGCAGCGATCAGCGATACCGGCAGGGGGGCCGCTCGCTGATCGCTGTCACACACAGTGATCTCGCTGGTGAGATTGCTGTTACATCACAAAAGTTGTGACTCAGCAGCGATCTCGCTACCGAGATTGCTTAGTGAGACGGGGCCTTTAGTCTCTGGAGCGGTCTGCTGCAAAGCAATCTCCTCTGCAGTAGAAAGACAGCAGGAGACCGCAGAATGTGAGGCTCTGGATTCCTGCAGAGCAGACGCAGAAACCTGACACCTAACAGCTCAGAGTTCATAGAAAGAGCCCACGGAAATTTTGAAGAGTATTTGTGTGGAAAAATGGGCAAAAAACACACCTGAGCAATAGATGCGACTAGTTTCTCCATACAGGAGGCGTCTTTCAATACTTTTTCCTTGTGTCATTTCTCATTATTTCACATAACTTAACGCATGCAGAGCTATGGTTTGATTTCTTTGCCTGTGTGGATTGTATGGGCTGTTACCAGAATCTGGTGAGAATTTCATGTCAATAGCACCTTTAGAAATATATTTACTTAGAAAATTGGTGATGTGTTCAATACTTATTTCACCCACTGTATATGTCATATAATGTATTGTCAGGGTAAAAATACTTAAAGAGAATCTGTCATCAGGTTTTTGTCACCTAATCTTACAGTAGCATAATGTAGGGACAGAGACACTTATTCCAGTGATGTGGTACTTACGGAGCTGCTTGCTGTAGTTTTTATATGGTCACTGTCTAGAGGACTAGTAAACCTGCTGTCAATTAGTACAATCATGCTCTCACCCTTGATTCGCAGCTTTATGCCTATGCACAGTATACAATTAAAGCAGACAATCAGTGGTGTGGGCAGTGTTATACAGAGCTCAGCATTCAGAGAATTTATAGATCTAATAGCAGAATATAAAACAGGTTTAAATCAAAGCTACAGCATGCAGCCCAATGAGTGATAGATCACTATAATCAGGGTTTCTTTCTCTACATCATGCTGCTTTCAGATGGGGTAGCAAAAACCTTGTGACAGATTGCCTTTAAAGCTTCACTGAAATTTCTCGTATCATTTCAGAGTAAGCTGCTGTACTTAAACATGAGGAATAAAATTATTTTAGCTATATTTCTGAATGCAAGAGAACGTCAGGACACAAGTGGGGAAAGAAGAAGAAGCTCATTAGTGTGATAGAATGAATCATTCTAAAGAGCTTCTTGATACTGGCATCATCCTGTAATAAAGCATCACTGTTGTAAAAAGATAGTACATAACATTTTTTCTCTTCTAAATAATCAATGATCACCTGTCAGTGATATTACTGAAAAGTACTGAAAAGTGGTTTAGGAACCACTAGAACTCGGCCATGAAGTGGAGACCATGTAAAGTTACAGACAGGGGTCACTGAGTGCTGAGGCGCAGAAGGCACAAAAGTCAACAATGGCCTGCTGACCCCATAACTGCACTGTACAAAGCACCTATGAGTTTCTATGGTGGAGCAGCTTCATGCAGTCTTATATCACCAAGCACAATGCTAAGTGTAGAGTAGTGTAAAGCCACAGCCATTGAACTCTCTGAAGCAGTGGAAATGTGTCTTGCGAAGTAATGAATCAAACCTCTCTGACATCTGATGGGTTTGATGAATGCCATGAGCATGTTACCTGACTCACTACATTGTGCAAGCTGTAAAATTGGTGGGGAGATGGTGCTATTTTGAAGATTATGCTATGGGCTTGTTTTTCAGGGGTCAACCAAGACATTTTGGACAATCATAAGCTTCCAACTTTGTGGGAACAGTTTGCGGAAGGTCCATTTCTGTTCCCCATGACTGTGCCCTAGTATACAGAACAAGATCCATAAAACCATGATAGAGTGACTTAGGTGTTAAAAAACTTGACCAGCTACACAGAGCCCTGACCTCAACCCCATCCAACACCTCTGAAATTAACTAAATGGAGATTGTAAGCCAGTTGCCTCCAAAATTTTGTAGAAGGCACTCCCATACGAAGCAGATAATGATTTTCTGCAAATGGTAGACCAATCCCATTTTGAAACCTGCCAAGTCAAGGAATGATATTATCTAGCTGGGGTTAATCTGCAGGTTAATAATGTTCTGAAGCCTTGTGACCGCCGCACTGAAAGCTAGGTTATCAATAGAAAGGGAACTTAATCTCTCTGGCAGCCTTGGGCTTTCAGTCATAGATGCACAACCAGCACAGTTTCAGTCACTGGTCAGTACATAGTGAGCGGCGGCTGTGACCACGCCCACCCACTGACTGACAGCCGGCTCTATACTGGATGTCAGTCAGTGTCGGGCTGCGGTTACAGATGCTGCTCACTATGTACAAAGCGGTGCTTGAAGCTGCGCTGGTCGTGCATCTATGACCGAAAGTCAGAGGCTGCTGTGAAGAATAAAGTTAATTTCCTCCCGATAGCCGGGCTTTCAGTGAGGCGGGCTGCATGGCTTCAGAATACCATTAAACTGCAGAATAACTCCATACATGTGTAAGTGTGTGACAGAAGCTGTCATGCGCATCTTCCCCTAATGTTCATGTGCGTACAATTAATGTGTGGTAATGTACATGATGCTTACATGTACCTTATATAATAATGTGGTTTTTATATCGTGTATGGGTTTCATATCTATTTTGCCTGCTTTATTATTGTGACTACATTAGGGAAAGATATAAAGGATAAGATTAGAGGGTAGCTATAAATTAGGATAGGATTGGGTTTATAAAACTGGGGCACAATAGAGTCAGGAAGCTAAGGTGCAAGTATAATAATAATCTTTATATAGCGCCAACATATTCCACAGTTCTTTGCAGTTTATCAGTTTCAAACACAACAGTCATAAGTAACAACGTTAACAATACAATAATTAAAGCAAAATAAAACGACCCTGCTCGTGAGAGCTTACAATCTACAATGTGGTGGGGGAGATACAAAGTACAGGTGTGTATTTACAATGATGGTCCAGCCATCTTGAGGGAGTGAGGGATAGATAGAGATAGTGAATGGGCTACACATGCACACTTACACATAGAATGACTTTGATTAGGGAACGTGATAGGCTGCTCTGAAGAAATCTGTTTTGAGGGAGCACCTAAAACTGTGCAAGTTGTGGATAGTCCTAATTTCCAGAGGATTGGCGCAGCGCGGGAGAAGTCTTGGAGTCGCGAGTGGGAGGTACGGATTAGCGCAGAGGTTAGTCGAAAGTCATTTGCAGAGCGCAGCGATTGGCTAGGCCAATAGACAGAAATGAGGGAGGAGATGTAAGGGAGTGCCGCACTGTGGAGAGCTTTGTGGGTGAGAACAAGTATTTTGAATTGGATCCTGTAGTGAATGTGCAGCCAGTGATATGACTGGAAAAGAGCGGACACGTCTGAGTACCAATTATCCAGATGGGTAACCATGGCTGCTGCATTAAGGATGGACTGGAGTGGGGAAAGTTGAGTGAGAGGGAGGCCAATTAATAGAGCGTCACAGTAGTCCAGGCGGGAGTGGATCAGGGTGACAGTGAGGGTTTTTGTTGTTTCCATGGTGAGAAAAGGGCGGATTCTAGAGATGATGTTTATGTGTAAGCCACAATAGTTAAGGAAATAATGGGATTTCCAAGTTGGGATGGGTAAGAGTGAATAAGTTTGTCAGTGGGACACTTCCTGATGCTCAGTCAGTTAGTGGGAGCAGTGTAAAGTAGTGTACTATAGTTGTAACATTAAGAAAGTGCTGGAAATTGATTTAGGAGAAGGCAAAACAGGTCAGAGGGGCACACAGTACAGAAAGGCTCAGAAAACTTGGTAAAAGCAGAATGTGGTCAGCCGCCACTTGGTATATTGGTATTCCTTAGAGAATGCGGGGCCTATGGTTCAAATCAGGACAGAGGAACCTTTTTTATTTCCCAGTGAAAGGGGGTTAGAGTGGGAACCAGTACAGGAATGTGGGAGCAGAAATATGGGGTCCCCAGAGCCAGGACGAGCAACTTAGAGGCTAGAGAGCCAGCATTGAGAAGGAAATCTCAGGCTGGATATGGAACCCCAGAGCCAGGACGAGCAACTCAGAGGTTAGAGAGCCAGCAGTGAGAAGGAAATCTCAGGCTGGATATGGAACCCCAGAGCCAGGACGAGCAACTCAGAGGTTAGAGAGCCAGCATTGAGAAGGAAAGCTCAGGCTGAATATGGAACCCCAGAGCCAGGACGAGCAACTCAGAGGTTAGAGAGCCAGCATTGAGAAGGAAATCTCAGGCTGGATATGGAACCCCAGAGCCAGGACGAGCAACTCAGAGGTTAGAGAGCCAGCAGTGAGAAGGAAAGCTCAGGCTGAATATGGAACCCCAGAGCCAGGACGAGCAACTCAGAGGTTAGAGAGCCAGCATTGAGAAGGAAAGCTCAGGCTGAATATGGAACCCCAGAGCCAGGACGAGCAACTCAGAGGTTAGAGTGCCAGCATTGAGAAGGAAAGCTCAGGCTGAACATGGGACCGCAGTGCCAGGAAGAGCATCTCAGAGGCTATAGGAGCCAGCATTGAGAAGGAAAGCTCAAGCTGAATATGGGACCGCAGTGCCAGGAAGAGCAAACGCAAACGTGAACTTTGCGCGATACTCCCACGCCACATATCAGACAGGACATTTGCAGGGTGCCAGAATGTGGGAACACAACAGCCCCTTGCCATGACTTCCACCCTGGCCATCTCACACATGCAGTTTAATAGCATTTTTTGACATGACAGGTTCCCTTTAAAAAGTATGTCATAAAAGTTCCTGTTTATTTCATTAGAGGACCATATGAATCTGTAGGATGGGTGACGTCGGTACTGTGCCTAGGAATCATTCTTGGCCAATTTGGCCTGCCCCTACAACACGGGAAATGCATGGGTGGTAGATCATTTATAGTAAATAACCATTTACATTCAGTAAATGTCTTTTCTTTGATGTCACTGAGGTAATCTACTGAAATTATACAATAAAAAAAATTATGTATTTTTGCTCCATTTAATAGATCCATCAGTTTTCCCTTAACTTCTCTGCAGGAGTGAGCCATGTTGGTAGGGATGAGTCTTACCTTACATAGTTAAAGAGAACCGGTCATCAAAGTGAAGTACACATACTGTATAGCCATATTGGCCCTGGGATACTGATTAAAATGATACCTGCAGTGAAGAAACTCATTTGTGATTTTGGTATAATCTTTGTGTGAAGTTTTCATTTAATGATGTCTTTGTGAATTGGGGCGGGCGTGAGAGCAGGGTTTCATTTTGGTGTCCAGTTCCCTTACTCATCCTCCAGTTTGAATAGAAATAGAAATAGAAATAGAAACAGGGTAAGTGTTTCTGGTGACACAATGCAGCATACACCGCAGGGGAATAGCATGGATGGGTGTCAACCAAGAAGGAAGCCTCTCCTAAAGCCCATGAACAAAAAGGCCCACCTACAAATTGCCAGGGCCTATACTGAAAACATGAAGACTACTGAGTCTCTCTACTCTTTAGTGATGAGACCGAGATAAATGTTTTTGCAACTGATGGCTTCAAAACTGTATGGCATTGCAAAGGTGAGCAGTAAATGCATGGTGCCTACAGTGAAATATGGTGGTAGCAATGTCCCTTACGATATGTTACATATCATATACATGATATTCATATGAAATGCATAATATGTAACTTGTAACATTTGCTTCACAATGCACTTTACTCCTCAATTATTCTTCATTTCTTTCCCACTTCTTTGCTGTTTTTCAAGGGAGGATGGTGAATTTGATTCTAATAGAAAAAATTATGAAAACTTATTAGAAATTACTTTCTTATTGATACATAATTTATGAGATGAGAATTTCATAAATGTGAGAAATAGGGCCAATTATTAATTCATTAGACAGCACAGGAATAACATTATAAATTGTTTAAAGGGCCAATGTCCCCAATCCAACCCCAGCTGAAAGCAAATGCTGTTTTGTTTTGCAATAACCTAGTAATATTAGAAACATTACATACAAATTCCAATCTACTTTTAAAGGGGTTGTCTAGTGAAACAAGTTATCACCTAACAATTGGATAGATGATAACTTGCTGATAGGTCAGGTGGTATACCAGATTCACGGAAGAAGACCTACATCAATGATTAGACCAAGGATTTTTTTTACTGGAAAACCATTTAAAAATGAATCTATCACCAGGATTTGCCACCCCAAACTATTCATATGCATACGTAGCTCTTTCAAAGACAAGTCCAGAAATGTCTTTACCTGTTCAGCCTGCTCCTTCATTCCTGAGAAATCAGCGTTTGAATTGATATGCAAATTAGGCTGAAGGGCTATGGTAGATCTGAAGCCTGTGTCATTCCAGCTGTATTCCCTCCCCAGCTCCTGTTTGACTGACAGCCTATATGCTGTCTGACTCCAGGCAAACGAGTTGTCGTCAGTCAAGCAGGAGCAGGAACCTGACAGGAAATAGAGCTGGAGTGGCAGAGGCTTCAAGAGCTACCATAGATCTTCAGCCTCATTTGCATATGTATTCAAATGGTGATTTATTAGTAACAGAGGAACAGAGTGACCATGTAATAGTGCAGCTGAACTTGTTTGGGGAGTGAAATCTTGCTGGCCGATTCCCTTTAAATCTTCAAGATAATAGTAGAATGGATACAGTAGTTTGAAGCTTTTCCCTAACATAGATAATAATTTAGCTGTTTTCAGGGGGGTTTTCACTTTGAATTTTTTTTTACATAAATTTTGAAGCGGATCCACTTTCAAATTCACATCAAAGAGTATTAGAAGAAATTTCTGATGTCAAATTTGTAGCTATCCACTTAAAAATATATGTAAAAAATGCAATGTGAACACACTATAAGCATTCGGCAGATAGATTTGCGCACTGCTCAACATTGTAATTTCTAAGTTTTTTTGCGCTGCATTTTTGCGCTGCGTTTTTGCGCATACATGTGCATGCGTTTTTTCCCCTATATTTAACATGGGTGCGCATTGTCATGCGTTTGTACGCGTTTGTATGCGCATGCTTTTTTTTGCAGTGTGCGCCCAGATGCGCAAAATGCAACCTGTTGCATTTTTGGTGCGTCCGACCTGTCTCAAAAAAACGCATGCGCATGCAATGCGCACAAAATTCACCAAAAGCACATTAAAGTCAATGGGAGCGCTGACGTGCGCATGGTCATGCGCACGTCACCGTTTAAAAACGCATGCTTTTTTTGCAAAAACCATGGGCAAAAAAACAAGAAAATGCATTAAAAACGCATGATGTGTTTTTTATGCGCGTTTGCACTGTGCACGCAGTGCAAAAAAACGCAAGTGTGAAAGTAGCCTAAGGCTGTTAGTTAGTTAGATTCTAAGGTCGGGGATTTAAGAGTGACTGTAGAGCCTGAGTAGGATCAGTAGGATGGTCATACTACACTCGAGGTTTTGAACCTGGTCCACTAAGGCTACATACACGTGTTGCAGATTTGTTGCGTTTCCGCAACGTTTTTTCCACGCAGAAATGCTCCAAAATCACAAGTGATTACTTAAGCAATGTTAATCAATGGCATTCTTGAATTGTTGTGCACATGCTGCGGATTTAAGAGTGACTGTAGAGCCTGAGTAGGATCAGTAGGATGGTCATACTACACTCGAGGTTTTGAACCTGGTCCACTAAGGCTACATACACGTGTTGCAGATTTGTTGCGTTTCCGCAACGTTTTTTCCACGCAGAAATGCTCCAAAATCACAAGTGATTACTTAAGCAATGTTAATCAATGGCATTCTTGAATTGTTGTGCACATGCTGCGGATATTTCCGTTCTTATTTGCAGCGTTTTATTTTCCCCATCATATCAATTCTTTTTGCAGATCTGCAGCATTTCTGCACCCATTAACTTCCATTGAGTCTGTCAAATTCGCAGCAAAACCGCAGGTGTAAAAACGTTTGCGGATTTGCTGCGGATGTGCTGCGAAAAACGCTGCAGAAAGGAAATGATGTCAGAAGGAGGAAGAGTGTGTGGGCAGAGAATATGTATGTGGACAGAGAATATGTGTGTGTCTGTGTACGGGTGTCTGCGGCTGTGTGCGGGTGTCTACTTGTGTGTGCAGGTGTCTGCGGCTGTGGGCGGTAACGCTACTGCCGGTACTGTCCACAGTGGATCACCTGCTAGGGCCCTGGGGTACTCGGTAGCCAGCCCATAAAGGGGATGTGTCACGAGTCACGACAGCAATTGACCCGATCCGTGGCCCTGAGCGTCCAATTAAAGGGATATTTATAAGGGATAAATAAAGTTTGTAATAAAGTGTTTGTGACGCAACCTATGGTATTCGGTCAGGGGACCAACGCTGCAATGCAGATCCTCTGGGATGATGACAGGGCAGCAGAGATGGTTAAGCTCTCCACTGGTAGAGCTGTATCCCAGGGCAGTTTGGATGATGATGTTAAAGGTGAGGTTGATGAATGTGGTGCAGGGCAGGTGACACAGGAATGATTTAGAGGACACAGCAAGGTGCAGTTTCTAAAACTTTACTCACAGTTTTTGTGTACACAAGTGCCCGCTTGGTGCCATGTCCTCCAGGTGAGGGGTTCAGCAAACTCCCAGGTAGATAAGGATACACCTTTCCAGGACTCCCTTCAGTATATACCTCTCCTGTCCATCTCACTGTGCTGGCTTTCTGCCTCTCCTGTCCAACACCTCACAGTCAGTGTCACAGGCCAGCAGCCGTGGACCTTGTCAGGTGATGTCCTCTCTGCGTCCCCTTGCTCCCTTATGTATGCCTTTCCAGCTAAGATAACTGTGGATTGTGGCTGAAGCACCTACAGGTGCCTCTGCCTCCAGCTTGCTAGTTGAGTCTGGTGATTTCATCACTAGGCTCGGGGGGGGCCGGTACCCCCATGCAACCTGGTCTCTTCAATACTGGATCGGGCCCCACGGGTGGAACCCACAATTCCCGTGCCCCTAAGACCCCTTCGGCTCTCTGGGAGCTTCCTTCTGTCTATTTCACTGACAGGGAGCTGCTTCACCACATGTCTCTCCACTCTCCTTCCTCCTGACAGAACAGACTGTTCTGCTCTCTAAGCTCCTCCCCTTTTCATAACATCTCCACCCACTCTCCTAACACCCTTTACTACCCAGTCAGGGATGAGACCATCCTCCCCTAGGGTACATCCAGGGTACTCTGCTGCTATAGTTTGTGTTGAGTGCAGGTGTTAGAGTCCTGGGGGTGCTCCCTCCTTACCTGAGAGTGGGGCACCACACTTTTGGGTGAGGTGCAGTACCTCTGTGGCGACTGAAACCTCAGGGGTGCTACAACAGCACTGCGGGATCATGCTGTCACATGTCAGTGTGACCCTGCGGCTGTGACTGTGACCTGCGGTAACACTACCACTGGTACTGTCAGTCACAGCGCTGCGGGATCATGCTGGCAGCTGGAAGCATCATCCTGCAGCTGACTGTGACCTGCAGCGGGCCAATGAAACTACTGCTTCCATCGGGCTATGGCTGCTATCACCAATAACAGTGACAGCAGGTGCCACTGATAGGAGAGTAGTATCATCTGCTGATGCCTGTGCTCACAGTTAAAAAAAAAAAGTAAAATTACATACATATTCACATAAAAATAAAAACCCATTATACGCACCTCACACCAAATTCCCAACACCCTTGTCACCTAGAAGTAATGTAAAATAATAAACAACATATACTTTCTGTCTACCTTAGTCAAGGTAATCCAGATTGTCCCACGGCGATCTCACGTGTAGAGCAGTCACATCGGGAGATGCGACAGCTCTACCCGGCCACCGGCGATACACTGACAGGAGGTAATCGCGCCTGCAGTGTATCAGCTGATCAGCTCTGGTGCTCTCACTTACAGCACCACTGCATGAGAAAGTTCTCACAGAGTGGTAGTACCGTAAGTGAGAGCACCAGAGCTGATGAACTCCGATGAACTTTCACAGCTGTGCAGTGATACACTGTGGGAGGGATTACCTGTCATTGTATCGCTGGCGGCCTGGTAGAGCAGTCACATCTCCCAATGTTCTCCTTGTGAGATCATTGTGGGACACTCGGTAAATGGACTACGTCGGACAGGGAGTATTATATGTTGACTTATTATTTTATTTTTGTTGCAGAAGACACGGGCATCGGGGATTAGGCGTTCAGTAAGTATGGTAAATTAAGATTCAATAAAGGAGTATGTGTGATTATTTCAAATAAAGGACTTTATTCTGGCTGTGTCTTTATTTACCATATAACTATAGGCCTAGCCTTTGCTGGTTCGCTTTTATAGGGGGACTCCATGTCAATTTTTTCTGGGGTTCCCCTGTAAACTAGCCAGTAAATTCTATGGAAACATCTGTGAACAGATTAATAGCCGGGAACTTTTATGGCTATTGGCTCTTTCCCAGAATATTTACATCAGCCGTCATCTTTCCCTCTGCTGGTTATAAAAATTACCCGGGAACCCACGCAAATTTAAAAAAAAATATTTTGAGGAATAAACAGATATTGCGTTTCACGCAGATTTTGTGTGTGTGTGTGTGTGTGTGTATTTATTTAACTCTTTATGTACCGTTTTATTAATGAGGGTATCTGTTCATTACTAAACCTAGGGCTTGGTATAACATATATATATATATAGTGCCTACAAGTAGTATTCAAACCACTGCAGATTTAGCAGGTTTACACATTCGGAATTAACTTGGCATTGTGACATTTGGACTGTAGATCAGCCTGGAAGTGTGAAATGCACTGCAGCAAAAAAGAATGTTATATCTTTGTGTAATTTTTTTTTAAATTGTGAAAAGTTTATTCAGAGGGTCATTTATTATTCAACCCCTCAAACCACCAGAATTCTGTTTGGTTCCCCTAAAGTATTAAGAAGTATTTCAGGCACAAAGAACAATGAGCTTCACATGTTTAGATTAATTATCTCTTTTTCCAGCCTTTTCTGACTATTTAAGACCCTCCCCAAACTTGTGAACAGCACTCATACATGGTCAACATGGGAAAGACAAAGGAGCATTCCAAGGCCATCAGAGACAAGATCGTGGAGGGTCACAAGGCTGGCAAGGGGTACAAAACCCTTTCCAAGGAGTTGGGCCTACCTGTCTCCACTGTTGGGAGCATCATCCGGAAGTGGAAGTTATGGAACTACTGTTAGCCTTCCACGGCCTGGACAGCCTTTGAAAGTTTCCTCCCGTGCCGAGGCCAGGCTTGTCCGAAGAGTCAAGGCTAACCCAAGGACAACAAGGAAGGAGCTCCGGGAAGATCTCATGGCAGTGGGGACATTGGTTTCAGTCAATACCATAAGTAACGTACTCCCGCAATGGTCTCCGTTCCAGACGAGCCCGTAAGGTACCTTTACTTTCAAAGCGTCATGTCAAGGCTCGTCTACAGTTTGCTCATGATCACTTGGAGGACTCTGAGACAGACTGGTTCAAGGTTCTCTGGTCTGATGAGACCAAGATCGAGATCTTTGGTGCCAACCACACACGTGACGTTTGGAGACTGGATGGCACTGCATACGACCCCAAGAATACCATCCCTACAGTCAAGCATGGTGGTGGCAGCATCATGCTGTGGGGCTGTTTCTCAGCCAAGGGGCCTGGCCATCTGGTCCGCATCCATGGGAAGATGGATAGCATGGCCTACCTGGAGATTTTGGCCAAGAACCTCCGCTCCTCCATCAAGAATCTTAAGATGGGTCGTCATTTCATCTTCCAACAAGACAACGACCCAAAGCACACAGCCAAGAAAATCAAGGCCTGGTTCAAGAGGGAAAAAAATCAAGGTGTTGGAATGGCCTAGTCAGTCTCCTGACCTTAACCCAATTGAAAACTTATGGAAGGAGCTCAAGATTAAAGTCCACATGAGACACCCAAAGAACCTAGATAACTTGGAGAAGATCTGCATGGAGGAGTGGGCCAAGATAACTCCAGAGACCTGTGCCGGCCTGATCAGGTCTTATAAAAGACGATTATTAGCTGTAATTGCAAACAAGGGTTATTCCACAAAATTTTAAACCTAGGGGTTGAATAATAATTGACCCACACTTTTATGTTTAAAATTTATTAAAATTTAACTGAGCAACATAACTTTTTGGTTTGTAAGATTTATGCATCTGTTAATAAATCCTGCTCTTGTGTGAAGTTTGAAGGCTCTAACTTATTTGCATCTTATCAAACCTGCTAAATCTGCAGGGGGTTGAATACTACTTGTAGGCACTGTATATATATTAACTTATATTTGTTTTTTGTGATTAAATATTATATTTGAACATGGTATGTAACGATATTATGGTCTTCAATGGAGAATGAAAAGGAAGTGACATCACAATTCTTTTTTATAAAAATAATATATCTTTATTTAGCTTACAAAAATGCATACAAATCTGCATGAAAACTGCATAAAAATCCGCATCAAGAATGCATCAAAACTGCGTGGAATTTCAACTGCATTTTCTGCCAAGAGAGGCAAGAACCATGCAGAAACTTCCACAAGCAAATCCACAATGTGCGCACATAGCCTAAGGCTCTAGAGGAGTTTGAAAACGGAAATTGGCTGTGTGAGAGGAGAGGAAAATTTGTGTGTCTAGAAAACCTGAAATGCTGCGTTCTCCTAGAAGAACAAAACCTCTGATTGATAAGAAGGTGCTTGTGGTAACTGGTAACCTCTAAAAGGGGCTTCCCCATATTTCTGCCTGTGTCTCAAAACTGGATTATGTGATCTACGCCTAAGAAAAGCTCTTGTTTGTTTCTTGCTGAAGCAAGTATTGCTTTTGTTGGACGTTATGTGCTGTGGAAGACTGTTTATATGTGCATGACCCATGTGTTTATATTCAATTGGTTTCTTGTTTTTGCAAGATTAGGGAGGTCTCCACCCCTCTCTTGTGGGCCATGCACATATAAGACGTCTTCCACAGCGTGTCCACATCGGACATTACCTTTCTGAATCCTGCTCATATAGGTACTATACACATGGTCACGTTTTTAAATACATCGGTTAGGGACTGCTCTGATGAGTATACCTTGACGTTTGGTAGAGCAGCATAGTATATATTTTTTGCAAAAAACGTATCAACCAAATACCCTGTTTTGTTATCATCTTTTTACTAGCACTTGCTGTTTACAGTTACTTTTTTACAACAGAGTGTTTTTATGTGTTTGTTATACTGTGTTTTTCTGTGTTTCACTTTAGTGTTGTGTGCATGCTCATTCATAACATTGCAGGACTGCTTCATTAAATGTGGCGTGTTTACTTTCATACTTACTGCTGGACTCCTACACATAGAGCCTTGTGCACACCTGTGTCATATTGCTGTTGGACTGGTGCATATTAGCAGTCGCGCCCCGCTCTTGTTATTCTGCATCATTCTATATTGTGCTGTGTTTTTGTTACTATTGCAGGAAGTGCTCTGCTAGTTTTACTTTACTTGCTTTACTCTATATTGTGCTGTGTTTTCGTTACTATTGCAGGAAGAACTTTGTTAGTTGAGTTACCCTTGTTAAATACACTTATTTGCATCAACTTTGGTCTCAGTCTTTTATTATCCCACGCAATTAGATTCCCTTATAGTTGTTACAGTCATCAATGCTAAAGTAGAAGACAACTTCTTTAACTGTTCCTAACATTACAGCTGGAAGCAGAGTTTCCAAGACTTAAAGGCAATCTGTGGTGGCTCAGTGATGCGTACAGTAACGCACTACCGTGAAGCATGACAGTGTTTCGGTGATTACTACAGAGAAGGACGGCAGTGGATAGGTGATCCGCCAGGGCCACTTTGCTTCTTTTGGCACTGGAAACATCCAGCATGTATAGGGAAAGATGGAATCAATCACATACAGGAAATGTTAAGTGAAAATGTCATACATCATCATACACATCAATTTATCCCAATCATACCTCAGAGTCTACCAAGGCTCTGTTCCAGAATAAGTCCTGGAAGGTTATGACCTTCACAGTTGCCTGACTTAAATCCAATAAAAAAAACTTTGGGTTTTGAAGAAAACTGTAGCATCATTCAAACCCAAACATTTTAGTGAGCTATTGAACATTACCTATGTGGAGTGTGCTCGGGAAGACTGTCAGAAGCTCCTGTCTGGATTTGCATCGTGTTTTCAGCAGGTCATAACAGCCCAATGCCCTAAGTACTAAAGTTACTTTATTAAAATTGTCATTTGTGTTGAATTTGGAGAAGACAATTGTTATATTAGTTGTCTTGAGAGTTTGTAATTATAAATTTTGTTAATAAACCTAAATTGCAGGGTGCATAATTTTGATTGTACCTGTATGTCTATGGCCGGCTTCAGGGTCAACAAAAGTTAGCAGTTGCAGAATATCGTCCTGCAAATAAGAGAAGGAAGTTTCTGGCACCTACAGCCTTCCTTATCCAAGTAAGGATTTAATCTGTATTTGCTCAGTGAGTCAGACACTCTCTGAACATTTAATCAATAGCGAGTCTACGCTATCACAATTTACATTCAAAAAGGTCACTAAATCCAGATGCCTTCTACACTGAGCGGCTGTCCAGATTCGTATGGATCCTGGTATTTATACAGTACAATGTTCCCTTCTGCCCGTCAGAGGAAAAATGCAGTTATAGTTAATAATAACTGATAATTAATCAATGAAAGTGATAATTACCTCAACCTTGTGCAGGTTAGGACTAGACTTGCAACATGATATTGTAGCAGAAAATATCCGTAACTAAAGTTGCCAAACTGCTTCCTACAGCTTCTCTGTACCAGTATGCCAGAAAACGTTTCCAGTCTTGGGCTTGGACAGTTTAACCCCTTTCTGCCATATGACGTACTATCCCGTCCATGTGCCCTGGGACTTAATTCCCAGGGACGGGTTAGTAGTACGTCATAGCGATCAGCGGCGCTCACTTGGTGAGCGCCGCTGATTGCGGCCAGGTGTCAGCTGATTAACACAGCTGACACCCGACACTATGTGTCAGGGGCAGTCACGTTAACCCCTGGCACACTGCGATCAAACAGGATCGCTGTGTACCAGGGGTTTAGGGAAGCATCGGCAGGGAGGGGTGTTATGATTGAGTCACCGTAGGAGGCAAAAATAGAAATGCTAGCTAAGTCCAGAAAACCAGAGAAGTTGGCAGCTATCGGATTGCAGACCTCTGAACCTATCAACACAACTAGCAGTAGCCGTGGGGGGCTCCTACGATGCCCTAGGCCCCTCGATCACAGCCAGAGGACTACATAGCCTAAAGACAGAAAGGGAAATCTAAACTGCCCCAGAGCAGACCCCAAAGCAAAAGGCAGCCCCCCACATATAATGACAGTGAAGCAAGAAGAAAGAACAAAACACAGACAGAAAGATAGACTGAGCAAAGATGGGGCCCAAGCTAGCTTAGATAAGAAAGGACAGGAAGGCTGCTGTCTGCAATCCGTGAAAAACCCTATGAAAATAAGAGCCAACAAACTGACAGTAAAAAAGGCCCTGAAGACGCTAGGCTTAAAAAAAAAGGCTATGTCAGTACTCAGGAATATTCTGAAAACAGAGCAACAGGCAAAAGGAGATTCAGCTCACCCCAGCAGGGAATGGCAGAATCCAGAAAAGCAAGGAAAACAAAACACTAATGCAAAAAGGCAAAGCAGAAATCTTAGCTTTAGATGAGCAGGAATCAGACTGGTTTCCTAGAAGTCCACAGAGAAATCACCCACAGGCCAGAAGGGCGTCGGCAGCCTTATATCCAGTCATCAACTCCACTCAGCCAGTCATCATCATCAGCCCCAGGTGTTTGACAATCAGGCTCACTAACTTTCCTCACTAGAAGAGGGAGTTCCCCGGGCCTCAGTAGTGAAGGGGAAAATGAACTCACAACAGTACCTCCCCCTTGAGGAGGGGTCACCGAACCCTCAACCACGCCACCAGGGCGATCAGGGTGAGCCCAATGAAAGGCACGCACCAATCTTTTGGCATGAATATCAGAGGCAGAGACCCAGGAATTATCCTCCTGACCATAACCCTTCCACTTAACCAAATACTGGAGTCTCCGTCTAGCCAGACGGGAATCCAGTACTTTCTCTACCTCATATTCCATGTTACCTTCAACCAATACAGGGTCTGGAGGTGCAACCCCCGGAACAACAGGTTCAACAAACCTATTCAACAAAGATTTATGGAACACATTATGGATTTTAAATGTGACAGGAAGAGCCAAATGAAAAGAGACCGGATTAATAATCTCCAAAATCTTGAAAGGTCCAATAAATCTAGGCTTAAACTTAGGAGAAGCCACCTTCATAGCAATATTTTTTGATGATAACCACACCATATCACCAACCTTAAACTGGGGACCAATGGTCCTATGTCGGTTGGAAAACCGCTGGGCCTTTTCCTGGGAGAGAGATAACTTATCCACCACTTAGTCCCAAATCTGGTGCATTCTCTCCACCACAGTGTCAACACCTGGGCAGGCAGAGGGCTCCACCTGCCCTGAAGAAAATCGAGGATGAAACCCAAAGTTACAAAAAAAAGGTGACATCAAAGTGGCAGAACTAGCTCTATTATTTAAAGCAAATTCGGCCAAGGGCAAAAATGAAACCCAATCATCCTGATCAGCAGAAATAAAACATCTCAAATATGACTCCAAGGTCTGGTTTGTTCTCTCTGTCTGCCCATTGGTCTGAGGGTGAAAAGCAGAGGAGAAGGACAACTGAATTCCCAGCTTGGAACAGAAAGTTCTCCAAAATCTAGACACAAACTGGACTCCTCTGTCAGATACAATGTTCTCAGGAATCCCGTTCAAGCGAACCACCTGTTGTAAAAACAGGGGCACCAATTCAGAGGAAGACGGCAACTTAGGGAGTGGTACAAGATGAACCATCTTAGAGAACCTATCACAAATCACCCAAATAACAGTCATCCTTTGAGAGACAGGCATATCAGAGATGAAATCCATTGAAATATGGGTCCATGGCCTCTTGGGGACAGGCAAAGGCATCAACAACCCACTAGAGCGAGAACACGATTTAGACCGGGAGCACGTCCCACAGGACTGCGCAAAATTCCTGACATCACGAGACAAGGAGGGGCACCAAAAAGACCGACTCACCAGATCTCTAGTACCAAAAATACCTGGATGACCAGCCAAAGCAGAGCAATGAACTTCAGACATCACTCTCTTCTTCCACTGGTCAGGAACATACAACTTTCCACTGGGACAACGCTCAGGTTTGTCCTCCTGGAACTCTTCCAGATCACGTCTCAAATCGGGCGAGATGGCAGAAAGAACTACCCCTTCGCCTAAGATGGTAGCAGGCTTGGTCACCACAGGAGAATCAGCAAAGAAGCTCCTAGAGAGGGCGTCAGCCTTGACATTCTTAGTTCCAGGAAGAAAAGAAACCACAAAATCAAAACGTGTAAAAAACAAGGCCCACCTAGCCTGTCTAGGGTTCAAGCGCTTAGCCGACTCTAGGTAAATCAAATTCTTGTGGTCAGTGAGGACCACAACTTGATGCTTAGCTCCCTCCAACCAATGTCTCCACTACTCAAATGCCCATTTCATGGCTAACAGTTCCCGATTCCCCACATCATAGTTACGTTCAGATGGAGAGAACTTTCGGGAAAAGAAAGCACAGGGATTCATTTTAGATGTTACAGGATCCTTTTGGGACAAAACAGCTCCTGCACCAATCTCAGAAGCATCCACCTCTACCTGGAACGGAAGTGAGACATCAGGTTGCCGCAAAACCGGGGCGGAGGTGAATCTTCGCTTCAGCTCCTGAAAGGAAGAAACAGCCTCCGGAGACCAATTTAACACATCAGCACCCTTCTTAGTCAAATCAGTCAATGGCTTGGCAATACTAGAAAATTTTGCTTTAAATTTCTGATAAAAATTAGCAAAACCCAAAAACTTCTGGAGGGCCTTCAAAGAAGTGGGCTGAACCCAATCGTAAATGGCCTGTACCTTGGCCGGGTCCATTTCAATAGTTGACGGGGACAAAATAAATCCCAAAAAAGAAATCCTCTGTACTCCAAAAAGGCATTTAGATCCTTTGACATACAGGGAATTCTCCCTCAAGATCCGGAACACAGTCCGAATATGTTCCACATGAGAATCCCAATCCTTGGAGAAGATCAAAATATCATCCAGATAGATAATCAAAAATTTATCGACAAAATCTCGGAAAATATCGTTCATGAAGCACTGGAAGACAGAAGGGGCATTAGTGAGCCCAAAAGGCATCACCAGGTACTCAAAATGTCCCTCCGGAGTATTAAACGCCGTCTTCCATTCATCCCCATGCTTAATGCGAATAAGATTATACGCCCCCCTGAGGTCAAGCTTGATAAACCAGCAAGCACCTTTAACTCTGGAGAATAGATCAGAAATAAGGGGTAATGGATACTGATATTTAACAGTAATTTTGTTGAGAGCACGATAATCAATACAAGGTCTTAATGATCCATCCTTTTTGGCTACAAAAAAAAACCCGGCACCTAAGGGTGACGAGGATGGTCTAATATGACCTTTCTCCAACGCCTCCTTAATATAGGATCGCATAGCCTCGTGCTCGGGTACAGATAAATTGAAGAGCCGACCCTTGGGAAATTTACACCCCGGGCTCAGTTCAATTGCACAGTCATAACTCCTATGAGGAGGCAGAGACGCAGACTCATTCTCACTAAATACATCATAAAATTCCGCCAAATAATCAGGAACATTATGCGACTGAGGAGAGGTGGAAAACACCGGAGCCTCACTAAAGGCACACCGACAACCCCAACTCACCACAGACACAGATTTCCAATCCAAAACTGGATTATGAATTTGTAACCAGGGAAACCCCAGAACAATAGTATCATGCAGATTATGTAACACCAAAAACATGCAATTTTCTTGATGGTCTGGGGCGACCCGCATTACCACCTGGGTCCAAAACTGAGGTTTATTTTTAGCCAAAGGAGTAGCATCAATCCCCCTCAAAGGGATAGGCGTCTGCAGAGGTGTCATCGGAAATCCACAACATTTAGCAAAATCCAAGTCCATTAGGTTTAGAGCTGCTCCCGAATCCACAAAAGCCTTGGCGGAAAATGTGGACAGGGAGCAGATCAGAGTAATAGCCAGAAGAAACTTAGGTTGAACACCACCAACAGAAAACATGTGTGCAAGGCGTTTCTCGCGTTTAGGACAGACAGAAATAATATGTGAGGCATCTCCACAGAAAAAACACAACTTATTACGCCTTCTGAACTCCTGACGCTGCTCTCTGGAAAAAACTCTATCACATTGCATAGGTTCAGACATCTGTTCAACAGGTGGCAACACCTCTCGTGCAGCTCTGCGTTCGCGCAAACGCCGATCAACCTGAATGGCTAAAGACATAGAATCGTCAAGACCAGAGGGAACAGGAAATCCCACCATAGTATCTTTTACGGCTTCTGACAACCCCTTCCAAAAGAGAGCAGCCAAGGCATTATCATTCCAGGTAGTAAGTACTGCCCACTTTCAGAATTTTTGACAGTACAATTCTGCAGAATCACGACCCTGGTTCAATGCCAGCAGGGTCTTTTCAGCCTGATCAATGGCATTATGTTCGTCATACAACAACCCCAAGGCCTGAAAAAATGCGTTCACATTAGTCAGAATAGGATCATCTGGTTTCAAAGAAAACGCCCAATCCTGGGGATCGCCACGCAGCAAAGAGATGACAATTTTAACCTGCTGCGCGGTGCTCCCTGACGAGTTAGGCTTCCAGGCAAAAAATAATTTACAATTATTTTTGAAATTCAAAAATTTAGACCGATCCCCAAAAAATACATCAGGTGTAGGAATCTTTGGTTTAGCAGCATGTGAATGAGCAAGGTAGGCGGAAATTCCCCGCACTTCCACAGCGAGCTGCTCCACACGATCAGACAATTGCTTTATCTCCATTGAGAGAAAAAAAAATATAGAGGAGATATAGAGGAAAAAATATACACACCTTTTTTTTTTCTTTTTTTTTTTATACAATTCTTTCCTGCAATTGAGTACCCTAGGATCTGCGGTATGGCGGGTGATTCTGTTATGATTGAGTCACCGTAGGAGGCAAAAATAGAAATGCTAGCTAAGTCCAGAAAACCAGAGAAGTTGGCAGCTATCGGATTGCAGACCCCTGAACCTATCAACACAACTAGCAGTAGCCGTGGGGGGCTCCTACGATGCCCTAGGCCCCTCGATCACAGCCAGAGGACTACATAGCCTAAAGACAGAAAGGGAAATCTAAACTGCCCCAGAGCAGACCCCAAAGCAAAAGGCAGCCCCCCACATATAATGACGGTGAAGCAAGAAGAAAGAACAAAACACAGACAGAAAGATATACTGAGCAAAGATGGGGCCCAAGCTAGCTTAGATAGGAAAGGACAGGAAGGCTGCTGTCTGCAATCCGTGAAAAACCCTATGAAAATAAGAGCCAACAAACTGACAGTAAAAAAGGCCCTGAAGACGCTAGGCTTCAAAAAAAGGCTATGTCAGTACTCAGGAATATTCTGAAAACAGAGCAACAGGCAAAAGGAGATTCAGCTCACCCCAGCAGGGAATGGCAGAATCCAGAAAAGCAAGGAAAACAAAACACTAATGCAAAAAGGCAAAGCAGAAATCTTAGCTTAAGGCTGGTTTCACATTTGCGTTTTTTTTCGCGGTAATTTAGCGCTAAATAGCGCATGCGTTTTTTTCCTATACTTTGCATGGGATGCGCTTATGTGCGCATACACATGCGTTTGTACGCGTTTTACCGCACATGCGTTTTTTTGCGGTATGCGCTCGGGCGCACAAAATGCAACTTGTTGCATTTTTTGTGCGTCCGATTTGCCTCAAAAAAACGCATGCGCACGCAATGCGTTTTTTTACAGCAAGACACCCAATATAAGTCTATGGGTGCGCATATGTGCGCATTGGCATGCTTATGTATGCGTTTTTTTGCACATGCGTTTTTTTTTTGTTAACCATGGAATTTAGGGGTTTGGGTTAGAGTTAGGGTTAGTTAAGGGGGTTTAGGGTTATTGTTAGGGTCAGGGTTAGGGTTAGGGTTAGGGTCAGGGTTAGGGTCAGGGTTAGGGTTAAGTATGGTTTGGTTAAGGGTTAGGGTCAGGGTTAGGGTTAGGGTTAGGGTTAGGGTCAGGGTTAGGGTTAAGTATGGTTTGGTTAAGGGTTAGGGTCAGGGTTAGGGTTAGGGTTAGGGTCAGGGTTAGGGTTAGGGTTAAGTATGGTTTGGTTAAGGGTTAGGGTCAGGGTTAGGGTTAGGGTTAGGGTCAGGGTTAGGGTTAAGTATGGTTTGGTTAAGGGTTAGGGTCAGGGTTAGGGTTAGGGTTAGGGTCAGGGTTAGGGTTAGGGTTAAGTATGGTTTGGTTAAGGGTTAGGGTCAGGGTTAGGGTTAGGGTTAGGGTTAGGGTCAGGGTTAGGGTCAGGGTTAGGGTTAGGGTCAGGGTTAGGGTTAGGGTTAAGTATGGTTTGGTTAAGGGTTAGGGTCAGGGTTAGGGTTAGGGTTAGGGTCAGGGTTCGGGTCAGGGTTAGGGTTAAGTATGGTTTGGTTAAGGGTTAGGGTCAGGGTTAGGGTTAAGTATGGTTTGGTTAAGGGTTAGGGTTAGGGTTAGGGTTAGGGTCAGGGTTAGGGTTAAGTATGGTTTGGTTAAGGGTTAGGGTTAGGGTTAGGGTCAGGGTTAGGGTTAGGGTTAGGGTTAGGGTCAGGGTTAGGGTTAGTAAAGTCATGGTTTGGGTTAGTGTGAGGGGCCACCTAATGTTGGAAAAAACGCAAACGCGGTAAAAACGCACTAAAAACGCATACAAACGCATAAAAACGCTGCTTTTTTTCATGCATGCTCATAAAAATGCTTGAAAAAAACGCAGCAGTTGTATGCTTTTGTATGCGTTTTTCAATGCGTTTTTTTGCGGGAAAAACATGCTGCAAAAAAAGCAAGTGTGAAACAGGCCTTAGAGGAGCAGGAATCAGACTGGTTTCCTAGAAGTCCACAGAAAAATCACCCACAGGCCAGAAGGGCGTCGGCAGCCTTATATCCAGTCATCAACTCCACTCAGCCAGTCATCATCATCAGCCCCAGGTGTTTGACAATCAGGCTCACTACCTTTCTTCACCAGAAGAGGGAGTTCCCCAGGCTTCAGTAGTGAAGGGGAAAATGAACTCACAACAGAGGGGCCTCCCTCTGTGCTTCCTTGAGCCCCCAGAGCAGCGCGATGTGCTGTGCTGCACCGGGGGCCTCCTTCCCTTCAGGTCCCCGGATTCAAAATGGCAGCGGGGACCCTCGGGAGCCTGCAGGGAGCCGGCTTCCTCATGTCTACAAAGCGCAGGCACGAGGAAGCCTTCTGCACTGCCTGTGACAGATCGCTGATCTGTCACAGCGATCTGTCACATGACAGTGATGTTCCCCCTGGGACAATGTAATAAAGTGAAAAAAAAAAGTGTAAAAATAATTTATAAAAAAAATCGCTAAAAAAAAAAAAAAAATTCCCTAATAAATTCATTTTTAGGAAATAAAAAAAAATAAATAAAAGTACACATATTTGGTATCACCGCGTCCGTAACGTCCTACCCTATAAAACTGTCCCATTAGTTAACCCCTTTAGCAAACCCCTCAAAAATTAGAAATAAATAACAAAGCAAAAATAATGCTTTATTACCGCCGAACAAAAAGTGCAATAACGCGCGATCAAAAAGACAGATATAAATAACCATGGTACCGCTGAAAACGTCATCTTGTCCCGCAAAAAATGAGCCACCATACAGTGTCATCAGCGAAAAAAATAAAAAAGTTATAGCTCGCAGAATAAAGTGATGCAAAAATAATTATTTTTTTTATAAAATTGTTTTCATTGCATAAAAGCGCCAAAACATAAAAAAAAAGAGCTATCACTGTAATCGTACTGACCCAAAGAATAAAACTGCCTTATCAATTTTACCGCACGCAGAATGGTGTAAACGCACCCCCCAAAAGAAATTCTTGAAATGCTGGTTTTTGTTCATTTTGTGTCCAAAAAATCAGAATAAAAAGCGATCAAAAAATGTCACATGCCCAAAAATGGCACTAATAAAAACGTCAACTCGTCCCGCAAAAAATAAGACCTCACATGACTTGGTGGGTCAAAATATGGAAAAATTATAGCTCTCAAAATGTGGTGATGCAAAAACTATTTTTACAATAAAAAGCGTCTTTTAGTGTATGACAGCTGCCAAACATAAAAACCACCATAAATAGTAAATCAAACCCCCCTTTATCACCCCCTTAGTTAGGGAAAAACTATAAAATTAAAAAAATGTATTTATTTCCATTTTCCCATTAGGGTTAGGGATAGGGATAGGGTTAAGGCTAGGGTTGGGGCTGAGATTAGGGTTAGGGATGTGTTGGGGTTAGGGTTGGAGTTAGATTTGGGAGGTTTCCACTGTTTGGGCACATCAGGTGCTCTCCAAACGCAACATGGCGTCTGATCTCATTCCAGCCAATTCTGCGTTGAAAAAGTCAAATGGTGCTCCTTCCCTTCCAAGCTCTGCCATGTGTCATATCAGCCTACTCAGGACAAATTGCAAAACAACTTTTGGGGTCCAATTTCTCCTGTTACCCTTAGGAAAATAAAAAATTGGGGGCAAAAATATCATTTTTGTGGAAAAAAGTATGATTTTTTTATTTTGACGCCTGGGCGTTATAAACTTCTGTGAAGCATTTGGAGGTTCAAAGTGCTCACCACACATCTAGATAAGTTCCGTGGGGGGTCTAGTTTCCAAAATGGGGTCACTTGTGTGGAGTTTCAACAGTTTAGGCACATCAGAAGCTCTCCAAACGCACATGACACCCGGAGATCATTTCATCAAAGTCTGCATTCCAAAACGTCACTACTTCCCTTCCGAGCCCTGACATGTGCCCATACAGTAGTTTTCTCCCACATATGGGGTATCAGCGTACTCAGGACAAATTGGACAACGACTTTTGGGGTCAAATTTCTCCTGTTACCATTGGGAAAATAAAAAAATTGGGGACTAAAAGATCATGTTTGTGCAAAAAATATGATTTTTCTATTTTCTCACCCGGGCATTATAAACTTCTGTGAAGTCCTTGGGGGCTCAAAGTGCTCACCACACATCTAGATAAGTTCCTTGGGAGGTCTAGTTTCCAAAATGGTGTCATTTGTGGAGGGTTTCTACTGTTTAGGCACATCAGGGGCTTTCCAAACGCGGCATGGCGTCCAATCCCAATTCCAGCCAAAAAAGTCAAATGGCGCTGCTTCCCTTCCGAACTCTGCCATGCGCCCAAATAGTGGTTTACCCCCACATATGGAGTGTCAGCGTACTCAGGACAAATTGCACAATAGCTTTTGGGGTCCTGCTACCCTTGGAAAAATAAAAATTGAGGGTGAAAAGATCATTTTTGTGGAAAAAATATGATTTTTTTAATTGTACGGCTGTACGTTATAAACTTCTGTGAAGCCCTTGGGGGTTCTAAGTTTTCACCACACATCTAGATAAGTTCCTTGGGGGGTCTAGTTTCCAAAATGGTGTCATTTGTGGGGGGTTCCCACTGTTTTGGTGCATAAGGGGCTTTCCAAACGCGACATGGTGTCCGATCTCAATTCCAGCCAAAAAAGTCAAATGGCGCTGCTTCCCTTCCGAGTTCTGCCATGTGCCCAAATAGTCATTTACACCCACATATGGGGTATCAGCATACTCGGGACAAATTGCACAATAACTTTTGGGGTCATGTTACCCTTGGGAAAATAAAAATTGGGGGTGAAAAGATCATTTTTGTGGAAATATATGATTTTTTAATTGTACGGCTGTACGTTATAAACTTCTGTGAAGCCCTTGTGGGTTCAAAGTTCTCACCACATACCTAGATAAGTTCCTTGGGGGGTCTAGTTTCCAAAATGGGGTCACTTGTGGGGGGTTTCCATTGTTTAGGTACATCAGGGGTTCTCCAAACGTGACATGGCGTCCGATCTGAATTCCATCCAATTTTGCATTGAAAAAGTCAAATGGCGCTCCTTCCCTTCTGAGCTCTGCCATGCGCCGAAACAGTGGTTCCTGTGGTTCCCTCCACATATCAGGTATCAGTGTACTCAGGAGAAATTGCACAATAACTTTTGCAGTCCAATTTCTCCTGTTACCCTTGGTAAAATAAAAAAAATTGGACCTGGAATAAGTTTTTGTGAAAAAAAGTCAAATGTTCATTTTTTTTAGACATTCAAAAAATTCCTGTGAAGCACCTTAAGGGTTAATAAACTTCTTGAATATGGTTTTGCGCACCGTGAGGGGTGCAGTTTTTAGAATGGTGTCACTTTTGGGTATTTTCTATCATATAGACCCCTCAAAGTGACTTCAAATGTGATGTGGTCCGTAAAAATAAAATGGTGTTGCAAAAAATGAGAAATCGCTGGTCAACTTTTAACCCTTATAACTTCCTAACAAAAAAAAATTTTGGTTCCAAAATTGTGCTGATGTAAAGTAAGCATGTAAAATGTTATTTATTAAGTTTTTTGTGTGCCACATCTCTGTGATTTAAGGGCATAATAATTCAAAGTTTGAAAATTGCAACATTTTCAAAATTGTCGCCAAATTTCCATTTTTTTCACAAATAAACGCAAGTTATTTGAATGAAATTTTACCACTAACATGAAGTACAATATGTCACGAGAAAACAATGCCTATTAATATATTGCAATCACCATATACATGTACTTACAGTATCTCAGTTTTCCTTTCTACCCAGCTAATTCTTCTCTTTTCCTCCTTTTTGAGCGGAGGGAGAAGTTGAATCAGGAGTTGAAGAAAGGAATGATAAATGCAGGGACAAGATACTTCCTGTTTCTACAAAGAGCAAAGAAAAGAGAAGAATTAGCAGGTTAGAAAGGCAAAATGAGCAATTGTAACTACACAGTACTATAAAATATGATGGCTGCAATATATTAAGAGGATAAAAACTTTGATGGGAGTAATTCTTTAATCAGACAGTAAGAATATATTTTGCTTCTCTCTCTGACATGATGTTCTCTTCATTGCTCCCTGTTAAAATCAGTTGAATTTGCAATACAAACCTTAATGAACATCAATGTAGGTGGACCCTAAAGCAAAGAGTGACGTTAAAGGAAATTTTTCAGCAGGTTTCTGTGTTGTAATTTGAGAGCAACATGATATTGGGGCAGAGAACATGATTCTAGTAATTTATCACTTACTAAGCTTCATGTTGTAGTTTCAATATGATCAGTGTTTTATCAGCAGGAGATTATCATTAGAGGGCTAGCTGTCTTGTGCCGTGTAGTCCTCCAGCTCTGTGTAACTGCTGCCACTGATTGGCAGGTTTCTCACTGTGCACAGAGAAATCTTCCAATCAGTAATGTGGGTGGGATTATACACAGCTCAGCATTTAGAGAACGGTAGATCTGCAGCAGATAAAACAATATTTAATCAAAACTACAGCAAGAAGCCCAGAAAATGATACATTACAGGAATCAAGGTTTGTATCCCTACATTATGCTGCTCTCTGGTTACATAACAAAAACATGGTGACATATTCCCTTTAATGTATGGCAGGCAGTCTCTTTTATTAATCAAATACGTTTCCCACAACATTAGAGCTTTTGATATTGTGAGGTAGCGCCGTCATTCAAGCAGGGGATTCTCGCTTAACCGCCACAAAACCAGATCCGGCACATGTTTTCCATAAAACCTTTATCATCCATGTGGTTCATTTCTACAGCATAAACCAAAGCAAGCAACATAAAGTTCATATCAGCATAGCGTCCTGGACAGAGCTTCTCTCTGTCCTCCTTGTGGTCACACAGGTTAGCATACACAGGCTCTTCAGCCTTATAGTTATTTCACCCACGTCTGGGTTTCCTCATGGCTGTTTCTCCATGCTGCAGACATCCATTCCCTCCAGGGAATCACCAGGCATGTGCAGCCACTACACACAGCCACTCCACCTGCTATTAGCCAGGAGACACATCTCCCAGCGGGACCTTTCACAACCGACCAACAAGGTCCCTGCATTCACCACATGTGACCTACCCTGGCCACCTTATATGGTCCGTAGCCACGCCCACTGGGTGACATGGCTATGACCTCATCACAGGTCCTTGAACCATTCACACACACTTTGGAATAGTGTTCTTAAACACACCCCCTGGGTGGGTTTGTAGGTAACTGGGTCCACCCATCTCCCCAGTTACCTGGAGACTTCTCTCTGACACACTGACACAACACGTCAGCAGTATCACTGCTGATCAACACACACATCAGTCTCCATCTCAAGGCCACCCACCTTGAGATACATAATGGTCATTCATGGCTCTGCCATTCATCCTCTCTCCTGGGACATCCACACAGCGCCCCCTAGCGGACACAGTGGTCATTACACCACATAATATGCTGTAGATATTTAAATATATGGACCTTTGGACCTTTTCCCTAATAATGACTAATATTTTATATCAGTTTTTCAGGGTGTTATTCAATGTAATGTAAAGATACTTATTATTTTATGAGATGTTTCTTTACTTTTATTGCAGCTATTTTCCTGGCTATGAAGCAAAACTGACATGCTGTCATAAAAGGGCATGCCTACGCTAAGGGCTCACTGGATTTCCATAGGGCTTATCTTGTCTGCTGTATTATTGGTAAAGCAAGTGATTATATGAACAACCATCAGTGCTCAATATATGGATCCTCACTATTCTACGTGATTGCACAGTGAAATTCTCAGCACTCTTTAATATTCACTGGAGTTTAATTTTTAATTACTGCACATAGCAATCCCCTAGACTAAGTACATTAATATTACATTCCAAGTATATTTGTAAGGAAAGAAAAAATGCTCTGAACAAGAAAACTTCAACCTATTTCTTTGAATCGTTAACTTGCTCCCTATCCTCTTGCTGAAATTTGCAAACAAAGATCCAAAAAATAGTAAAAACACACAAACGGGATAAAAAAAATCACATCTGCACCAAAAACACATCAAATAAGTGGGAAATGTCTAAAAAAAAAAAATGCAATAATAACCAGAGAGATTGTTATTGTGTAGTTTGTTGCGAACATCTGCAGAAAAAAAACCCACAATTTTTAGACAACTTGTGATTAGTGTTGAGCATTCCGATACTGCAAATATCGGGTATCGGCCGATATTCGCTGTATCGGAATTCCGATACCGAGTACCGATATTTTTACAATATCGAATACCGGAATCGGATGTTCCCATAATGCAATGAGCCAGTGTTGTGGCTGTGATTGGCTGCTGAAATGATGTCATTATGATGCGCGGTCTGTGCGGGCCTACCGGGGGTCTGTGCGGGCCTGCCGGGGGTCTGTGCGGGCTGCTGGGGGTCTGTGCGGGGCTGCCGGGGGTCTGTGCGGGCCTGCCGGGGGTCTGTGCGGGCCTGCCGGGGGTCTGTGCGGGCTGCCGGGGGTCTGTGCGGGCCTGCCGGGGGTCTGTGCGTTCCTGCCGGGGGTTGTGTGTGTGTGCAGGCATCGTCCGATGGGACTGCAAGTCCCATCGGGCTATGCCTGCTACAATGACAGTGATTGACACATTAGCCAATGATGGGACAGTAGTAGTCCCATCATCCGGCTAATGTGTTGAATGTATAAAAAAAACATACATACTACATACATACATACTACATACATACTACATATATACTAGATTCATACAGCATACATACATACTACATACTACATATATACTACATTCATACAACATACATACATACTACATACTACATATATACTACATTCATACAGCATACATACTACATACTACACACTACATTCATACTACATATATACTACATTCATACAGCATACATACATACATACTACATACATACTACATATATACTACATTCATACAACATACATACTTCATACTACATACATACTTCATATATACTACATTCATACAACATACATACATACTACATATATACTACATTCATACAGCATACATACATACTACATATATACTGCATTCATACAACATACATACATACTACATACTACATACATACTTCATATATACTACATTCATACAACATACATACTACATATATACTACATTCATACAGCATACATACAACATACATACAACATACATACTACATACATACTACATACTATACATTCATACAATACATACATATAGACATACAGTACATAGAGTACATACTCACTATCACTTGTCACTTTGATCCCCGAAGCCAGTAAAAAATATTAAAATAACAAACAACTGATATACTCCCTGATCCGCAGAAATCCACGAGTGTCCCACGACGATCTCCTGCAGTGCATCACTGAGAGGTTACTATAGTTCACTGGCCTCACTTTATGGCAAAAGCTGCTTGGGAACTTTCTAACATTGCAATGCCAAAAGTGAGACTAGGGACTATTTTTTTACAGTGACGGAGGAATGCAGTGCAGAAGGATACCTACCTCCCGTCATTGTATTCCTGGGGCCCCTAGAGAGCGGTCGCATCAGCTGATGCTGCTGTTCTCCACGGGAGATCGTCGTGGGACACTCGTGGATTTCTGCGGATCAGGGAGTATATTGCTTGTTTGTTATTTTAATATTTTTTACAGATGACACTGTGTTATGATGAGTCACCGAAGGAGGAAAAAACAAAATACCAGCTAAGTCCAGAAAAACCAGAGAGGTTGGCAGCTATCGGATTGCAGACCCCTGAACCTATCCACAACAACTAGCAGTAGCCGTGGGGGGTTCCTACGGTGCCCTAGACCCCTCGATCACAGCCGGAGAACTATATAGCCTTAAGACAGAAAGGGGAAAACCTAAACTGCCCCAGAGCAGACCCCAAAGCAATAGGCAGCCCCCAACATATAATGACGGTGAAGCAAGATGAAAACACTAAAGGGGGTTTTACACTAAGCGATATCGCTAGCAATATCGCTAAAACGTCACTGGTTTTGTGACGTTATAGCGATATTGCTAGCGATATCGCTATGTGTGATACTTACCAGCGACCGGCTCCCCCGCTGTCCATCGCTGATCGCGCGAGAATGTCCGGCTCCATTTCTCGTCGGGCGCTTCCTGCTGAGACTTCCTGCTGTGACGACGAGCGACGCGTGGAGGCGGGCGGGAGGACGCCAGGATCGCTGTGTGTGAATGGTAAGTATCGTGCGCTGCGTCGCTGCTGAATCGCTGTGAGATCTTTCTGTATGAAAGCTCACTAGCGATCATTTAGCGATGCACCAGCGATCCTGACCGGGTCGGATCGCTGGTCGGATCGCTGGTGCATCGCTAAATGTAAAAGGGCCTTAACACAGATAGAAAGATAGGTTGAGCCAATGATGGGGCCCAACCTATCTACATAGGACAGGATAGGAAAGCTGCTGTCTGCCATCGGCAAAAACCCTATCAAAATGAGCCAACCGACTGATAGGAAAAACAGGCCCTGAAGTCGCTAGGCTTCAAAAGACTATATCAGCACTCAGGTATATTCTGAAGACAGAGCAAAATATCAACAGATCAGAGACAAAAATGGAGTTCAGCTCACCCCCGGCCGGGGATAGCAGAACTCCCAAAAAACAAGGCAAAACAAAAAACAAAACTGAGGAGTACAAAGAAGAGCAGAAAACTTAGCTTTGAGATGCAGGAAGCAGACTGGTCTCCTAGAATCCAGCAGGATAATCACCAGCCAGGAAGAAGGGCATCAGCAGCCTTATATCCAGTCCTCAATTCCAGCCACCCAATCATCATCTAGCTGCCCATGTGTTTGGTAATCAGCCTCACTACCTTCCTTCACCAGAGGAGGGAGTTCATCAGACCTCAATGATGAAGGGAAAAATGAACTCACAACACACTGGCTTCGGGGATCAAAGTGACAAGTGATGGTGAGTATGTACTCTACAGTATGTTGTATGTACTGTATGTCTATATGTATGTATTGTATGAATGTATGAATGTATTGTATGTAGTATGTATGTAGTATGTATGTTGTATGTCTGTAGCATGTTTTATGTATGTTGTATGTATGTAGTATGTATGTAGTATATATGTAGTATGTATGCAGTGTGTATGTATGTATGCTGTATGAATGTAGTATATATGTAGTATGTATGTAGTATGTATGTTGTATGAATGTAGTATATATGAAGTATGTATGTAGTATGTATGCATGTTGTATGAATGTAGTATATATGTAGTATGTATGTTGTATGAATGTAGTATGTATGTAGTATGTATAAGGTAAAAAAGAGAATTTTTTCAGCTCACCCCAAAGAAGACAGCTATAAGTCCAATCGGTGCACGGAATGTGGAAACAGGATCCCTCTGCAGCAAAGCGTGATATGGAAAAAATTCCAGCATCCAGATCAGTAATTAAATTTTTAAAAAATTTTTTATTCCTTTATTCCAAAATTAAAAAAATCATAAGATTCTCCATCATGATAAGAGACGCATCAGGACGTGTAGTTGGACGCGTTTCGGACAAAAAACCAGTCCTTATTCTAAGACAACGTGTGTATGTAGTATGTATGTATGCTGTATGAATGTAGTATATATGTAGTATGTATGTTTTTTTTTTTTACATTCAACACATTAGCCGGATGATGGGACTACTACTGTCCCATCATTGGCTAACGTGTCAATCACTGTCATTGTAGCAGGCATAACCCGATGGGACTTGTAGTCCCATCGGACGATGCCTGCACACACACACAACCCCTGGCAGGGCCGCACAGACCCCCGGCAGCCCGCACAGACCCCTGGCAGGCCCGCACAGACCCCCGACAGCCCGCACAGACCCCCGGCAGTCCCGCACAGACACCCGGCAGGCCCGCGCAGGCCCACACAGACCCCCGAGAGGCCCGCACAGACCTCGCCCGCACACACAGACATGCACAGTGTCCGCCCACGCATCGCCCACACTCTTCCCCCCTCCCGAACTGGATGTGCAAGTCAAGAAAGGGTTTTTTTAATTCCGATATTTGTGCCCCATTGACTTGCATGGGTTTCCGGTATCGGAATCGGCGATACCCGATACTTTTTGGGTATCGGTCCGATCCAATCCGATCCGATACTTCATGATATCGGATGGTATCGCTCAACACTACTTGTGATCCCGGCTTTACAGACATCAATAAGAAAGATGTCAAATAGTGAAGCTACCTAAGACCTCTTTCACACGTCAGTGTCTCAGGTACGTGTGGTGACAGTTTTCTCACGTACCGGAGACACTGAGACACGTGGACCCATTCAAATGAATGGGTCTATGCACATGTCAGAGTGTTTTTCATGGACCATGTGTCCCTGTGCAAAGCACGCCGACATGTCCGTTTTCTCCCGGACGCACAGGCCGCAAAACGTCCCACACACGTGCAAGCGGAGAACAGTGCACACTGTCCTCCATGTACACTGACGGCTGTTAGGGAAATAGCGCTACTGGAAGCCGCTGTTCCCCGGCGGCAGGTGCTGAACGTGGCTGTCATACATTCTCCCCTGCTCTGTCGGCGTGCAGAGGAGAATGAATGAAAAACTGACCTGCTGTGACCTCCGGACCGTGGAAGAATGCAAGTGATGAGGTCACGGCAGTTCAAGCTCTGACACAGTGACCTCATCACTTGCATTCTCCCACAGTCCTGAGGTCACAGCAGGTCAGTTTTTCATTCATTCATTCTACTCCGCTCGCGCTAATCGCAGCAAAGCAGGGGAGAATGACAGCCGGCTTCAGCACCCGCCACCGGGGGACAGCGGCTTACAGTAGTGCTTCTTCCCCGGCGGCCGTCCGTGTGGTCCTGATGCGGCACACGGGTGGCACACAGTGGCCGCATGTAGTACACACACAGACACACGAACACAAGGACACTGATATCTCCGCTACCATTTTTTTCCGGTACTGGAAATATCAGGACGTGTAAAACCGGCCTAATGATGAGAAAATTCTGGCGGCTCTGACTGTGAATGAAGGAACGAAAAATAAATCCACAGGACCCAACTAGAGATGAGCAGGACACACTGATGATGTCACATCAGCTCTAAACAAAGGTTGCACTAGGGAACCCGGAAGGTTAGAGATTTGTGGCTTCCCATGCAACTGCCAGGTAGCACTGACCTGGACGCTGGACCGGAGTCCAAAATTTACATTATGCACGCCTCATGATTTGTCCCTCTTTTTGTTCTTAAAAGTTGGGATGTACGAATAACTAAAAAAAGACAAAAACTGTAACATCAAAAACATCTTAAAACACATGGAAAAAAACACTCAAAAACACAATGACAAAATGGAAGGATCCTATTTTAGCTAATAGGTGCAAAAATCCGCCCTATACACATGCTGAATATCACCCATTGTACATCCACTTTCTGGTTGTGGCAGAGCTCTGGCAGTGAGTCACTAACTACAATTCAATAGCTCTTTGTGCCCGCACTACTTGGCTGTTTCAAACCAAATCTTTTTTTTCCCAGCACTTTTTAGCACTATTTTGCCACTTACACTCATAGAGCAAACTTTCCAGGAGAGATCACATACCGGCTGTATAACCTGTGATCTGCTGGGAAAACAGGAGACATGTGGGGTGTGGGGGTCTACATGGCCACTATCCCCAAATTGCTGGAGCTGGAAAGATTTTCAATACTAATGGTTCCGATTCCTTCATTTTGTAACTAGCTTTATAAAAATCTGTCCCATATTACACATTGTTGTGCTGGCTATCATTTGTAACGGCTTAATAGAAATGCATAGCCTCTGCTCTGCTGACTGTCCCACCTCATCTCCACGCCTTCTCATATTAGATTTTATACTGAATACAAGGACAACTTATGGGGCCGAAGATAGAAAAACACTAAACCTTGAAGGTCTTACCCACCCAAAGAACTTTATAGCAATAACTAAAGATCTGCTTTAAGTAAGACATATGATACATAAATCATTCAGACCTAATTTAAGGCAAGCAGATGAAAACTGATGAAACGTATCATGGTGTAGTCATCCGATCGATGCAGGAGCTCATTACCCATTAGATTACACTCCAAAAGGTCACAGGTTCTGATGACTACAACTCATCACATCAGACCTAATGACAGAAAATATTACCTTATGGACGGAGTGGGGGTGCAGAAATGGCAAGCACCTGGCTGAGGGATGTAGTAATTGGACTGTGGCAAGAACCTATATAGCAGCAGTTTAGAAATAAAAGTGCAATAAGTCAATTCTCTATTATATATACTGTATGTATACAGTATATATACAATGTAAAGGAGTGAGTAGTCTGAAATCCTCCCTGAAGACTTTAATGTGTTGTTATAAAATGTATTATTGTTGAGCATTGTTATATGTTCAATTTAATTTAACCCCTTCACCCCCAAGGGTGGTTTGCACGTTCATGACCGGGCCAATTTTTTCAATTCTGACCACTGTCCCTTTATGAGGTCATAACTCTAGAACGCTTCCATGGATCCCGGTGATTCTGACATTGTTTTCTCGTGACATATTGTACTTCATGTTAGTGGTAAAATTTCATTCAAATAACTTGCGTTTATTTGTGAAAAAAATGGAAATTTGGCGAAAATTTTGAAAATTTCGCAATTTTCCAACTTTGAATTTTTATGCCCTTAAATCACAGAGATACGGCACACAAAAAACTTGATAAGTAACATTTCCCACATGTTTACTTTACATCAGCACAATTTTGAAACCAAAATTTTTTTTTGTTAGGAAGTTATAAGGGTTAAAAATTGACCAGTGATTTCTCATTTTTGCAACACCATTTTATTTTTACGCACCACATCACATTTGAAGCCACTTTGAGGGGTCTATATGATAGAAAATACCCAAAAGTGACACCATTCTAAAAACTGCACCCCTTAAGGTGCTCAAAACCACATTCAAGAAGTTTATTAACCCTTTAGGTGCGTCACAGGAATTTTTTGAATATTTAAAAAAAAATGAACATTTAACTTTTTTTCACTAAAAAAATATTTCAGGTTCAATTTTTTTTATTTTACCAAGGGTAACAGGAGAAATTGGACTGCAAAAGTTATTGTGCAATTTGTCCTGAGTACGCTGATACCTGATATGTGGGGGGAACCATTGTTTCGCCGCATGGCAGACCTCAGCAGGGAAGGAGCGCCGTTTGACTTTTTCAATGCAAAATTGGCTGGAATTCAGATCGGACACCATGTCGCGTTAGGAGAGCCCCGGATATACCTAAACAGTGGAAACCCCCCCAAGTGACCCCATTTGGTGAGAACTTTGAACCCACAAGGGCTTCACAGAAGTTTGTAACGTACAGCGGTACAATTAAAAAATCATATTTTTTCCACAAAAATGATCTTTTCACCCCAATTTTTATTTTTCCAAGGGTAACAGGTCCCTAAAAGTTATTTGCAATTTGTCCTGAGTACGCTGATACCCCATATGTGGGTGTAAATGACTATTTGGGCGCATGGCAGAACTCGGAAGGGAAGCAGCGCCATTTGATGCTTTTGGCTGGAATTGAGATCGGACACCATGTTGCGATTGGAAAACCACCGATGTACCAAAACAGAGGAAACCCCCCCACAAATCACACCATTTTGTAAACTAGACCCCCCAAGGAACATATCTAGATGTGTGGTGAGAACTTTGAACCCCCAAGGGCTTCACAGAAGTTTATAACATACAGCGGTACAATTAAAAAATCATATTTTTTCCACAAAAATGATCTTTTCACCCTCAATTCTTATTTTTCCAAGGGTAACAGGACCCTAAAAGATATTGTGCAATTTGTCCTGAGTGCGCTGATACCCCACATGTGGGGGTAAACCACTATTTGGGCGCATGGCAGAGCTCGGAAGGGAAGCAGCGCCATTTGACGTTTTTGGCTGGAATTGAGATCGGACACCATGTCGCGTTTGGAAAGCCCCTGATGTACCAAAACAGTAGAAACCCCCCACAAATGACACCATTTTGGAAACTAGACCCCCCCAAGGAACTTATCTAGATGTGTGGTGAGCACTTTGAACCCCCCAGTGCTTCACAGAAGTTTATAACGCCCAGGCGTGAAAATAAAAAAATTGTATATTTTTTCCACAAACATGATCTTTTAGTCCCCATTTTTTTTATTTTCCCAAGGGTAACAGGAGAAATTGGACCCCAAAAGTTGTTGTCCAATTTGTCCTGAGGATGCTGATACCTCATATGTGGGAGAAAACTACTGTATGGGCACACGTCGGGGCTTGGAAGGGAAGTAGTGACGTTTTGGAATGCAGACTTTGATGGAATGGTCTGCGGGTGTCATGTTGCTTTTGGAGAGCCCCTGATGTTCCTACACAGTGGAAACCCCCACAAGTGACCCCATTTTGGAAACTACACCCCCTAAGGAACTTATCTAGATGTGTGGTGAGCACTTTGAACCCCCCAGTGCTTCACAGAAGTTTATAACGACCGGGCGTGAAAATAAAAATATCATATTTTTTCAACACACATCATCTTTTAGTCCCCATTTTTTTTATTTTCCCAAGGGTAAAAGGAGAAATTGGACCCCAAAAGTTGTTGCCCAATTTGTCCTGAGTACGCTGACACCCCCTAAGGAACTTATCTAGATTTGTGGTGAGCACTTTGAACCCCCAAGGGCTTCACAGAAATTTATAATGCCCAGGCATGAAAATAAAAAAATCGTATTTTTTCCACAAACATGATCAATTAGTCTCCTTTTTTTTATTTTCCCAAGGGTAACAGGAGAAATTGGACCCCAAAAGTTGTTGTCCAATTTGTCCTGAGCATGCTGATACCTCATATGTGGGAGAAAACTACTGTATGGGCACACATCGGGGCTCGGAAGGGAAGTAGTGACGTTTTGGAATGCAGACTTTGATGGAATGGTCTGCGGGTGTCATGTGCGTTTGGAGAGCCCCTGATGTACCTAAACTATTGAAACTCCCCACAAGTGACCCCATTTTGGAAACTAGACCCCCCACGGAACTTATCTAGATGTGTGGTGAGCACTTTGAACCCCCAAGTGCTTCACAGAAGTTTATAACGCCTGGGCGTGAAAATAAAAAAATCATTTTTTCCAACAAAAATGATATTTTTGCCCCCAATTTTTTATTTTCCTAAGGGTAACAGGAGAAATTGGACCCCTAACGTTGTTTTGCAATTTGTCCTGAGTATGCTGATACCTATATGTGGGGGTAAAACACTGTTTGGACGCATGGCAGAGCTTGGAAGGAAAGGAGCACCATTTGACTTTTTCAACGCAGAATTGGTAGGAATTGAGATCGGACGCCATGTTGCATTTGGAGAGCACCTGATGTGCCCAAACAGTGGAAACCCCCCAATTATAACTCCAACACTAACCCCAACGCACCCCTAACCCTAATCTGAGCCCTAACCCTAGCCCTAACCCTAGCCCTAACCCTAACCCTAGCCCTAACCCTAATGGGAAAATGGAAATAAATACTTTTTTTATTTTATTATTTTTCCCTAACTAAGGGGGTGATAACGGGGGGTTTGATTTACTATTTATGGCGGTTTTTATGTTTGGCGGCTGTCGCACGCTAAAAGACGCTTTTTATTGTAAAAGTAGTTTTTCATTACCACATATTGAGAGCTATAATTTTTCCGTATTTTGACCCACCGAGTCATTTGAGGTCTTATTCTTTGCGGGACGAGTTGACGTTTTTATTGATACCATTTTCGGGCACGTGACATTTTTTGATCACTTTTTATTCCGATTTTTGGGACGCAGAATGAACAAAAACCAGCGTTTCATGAATTTCTTTTGGGGGGGTGCGTTTACACCGTTCCGCGTGCGGTAAAATTGATAAAGCGGTTTTATTCTTTGGGTCGGTATGGTTACAGCGATACCTCATTTAGGTCTTTTTTTATGTTTTGTCGGTTTTTTGCAATGAAAACAATTTTATATAAAAAATAATTATTTTTGCATCGCTTTATTCTGCGAGCTATAACTTTTTTATTTTTTTGCGGATGATGCTGTATGGCAGCTCGTTTTTT
Source organism: Dendrobates tinctorius (assembly GCF_039654945.1). Lineage (NCBI taxonomy): Eukaryota > Metazoa > Chordata > Amphibia > Anura > Dendrobatidae > Dendrobates > Dendrobates tinctorius. The sequence goes on from NW_027361733.1 coordinate 30,064,663, forward strand.
GCGGGACAAGATGACGTTTTCAGCGGTACCATGGATATTTATATGTGTCTTTTTGATCACGCGTTATTGCACTTTTTGTTCGGTGGTATGTTAATAAATCATTATTTTTTGCTTCGTTTTTTATTTTTATTGTTTATGGGGTTCGCTAAAGGGGTTAACTAATGGGACAGTTTTATAGGGCGGGTCGCTACGGACGCGGCGATACCAAATATGTGTACTTTTATTGTTTTTTTTTTTATTTTCAAGAAAAGAATTTATTGGGGAATATTTTTTTTTTTTTTACTAATTTATTTAGCGATTTTTTTAAAATTATTTTTACACCTTTTTTTTTTTTTTTTACTTTATTACATAGTCCCAGGTGGGACATCACTGTCCTGTGACAGATCGCTGATCTGTCACATCACAGATCACTGTGACAGATCAGCAATCTGTCACAGGCAGTTCTGCAGACTTCCTCATGCCTGCGCTTTGCAGGCAGTGAGGAAGTCAGCTCCCTACAGGCCCCCGTCGCCATCTTGGATCCAGGGGCCTGTAGGGAAGGAGTCCCCCGCAGCAGCGCTGCACATTGCGCTGCCGTGGGGGGCTCAGGGAAGCATGGAGGGAGCCCCCTCCCTGCCGATGCTTCCCTTTAACCCCTGGTACACCGCGATCGTGTTTTATCGCGGTGTACAAGGGGTTAACGTGTCGGGGCGGTCCATGACTGCCCCTGACACATTGTGCTGGGTGTCAGCTGTGATAATCAGCTGACACCAGGCTGCGATCAGCGGCGCTCACCACGTGGGCGCCGCTGATCGCGCTAGACGTACTATTCCGTCCATGGGCATAGGGGCCCGGGTCCCATGGATGGGATAGTACGTCTGATGTCAGAAAGGGGTTAATATCCTCTATTATGGCTGACGTTGATTAGACAGCTAGGAAATGGAGAGTTATCAGTCTGCTAGCCTGTGGATGGGAGGATTGCTTAGGACTGAGGGTATATTTCCACGGTCAGGATTCGGCAGTGCTTTGGACGCAGCACATGCCCATTCCGTCAAAAGCGCTGCCGGCTTTTGTACGCGCAGTGATTCCGCATGTGTTCATTGACCCATGTAGAATCACCGCATCCTATACATTGGACTGTGATATTTATCTTGGAGACTGAGCGTCTCTGCAAGATAAATAGACATGCTGCAGTCTAGAAAGATGCCCCACATGTGCGTATACGCAGGGCCACCGCCTGCGTCTTTGAGAGCATAGTGGAGATGGGATTGCATAAAATCCCCTCCACTATGCTGTAACATCTGAATGCTGCGGATTGGACGCTGCAGCTGTACGCTGCGTAAAAATCCGCAGCGTTTACTGACTGTGGAAACATACCCTTAGAGCAGAGTTAATTCCTGGTTGAAGTTGTGAGTGAATATTTATGAGATGAGAAGATAGGCCACTTTACTAAGTTGTGTGAAAGGAACATTACTAGGGTAGCAAGTTTTAAAGTAATTGTAACTGGATCCAGTGGCAGAAATACACAAGCAGGATGAACCTTGGCCCTCAGGAATGAGTCTGACAGGAAGAAACCAATGAGTACGCCCTAAGCCTGAACTAGAACTGTGTGTTATGGGGCCCAAGGCAGCTAGAAGGTATGGGGCTGAAGAGGCAACATGTTAGTTGGTCCTGTAAGCATTAGAATAAAGCTAGGCTGACCAGGCCAGGACACAGGTACTACTACAGAAGTGGACTATAGTACAAGAAAGAAGTTAATAAGCAGATAGGAAGTCAAAGTTGCTTATGTCGTAAATTGAAAAGTCCTTCCACCACTTGTAATTGATATGCTTGTTCTCAGGGACAGACTACTTGCACCGCCACCCCGGTGACGAGGGCACAAATCATACGTATATGAGGGACTCTTACCCACAGCGGTGAGGGTCCGGAGTATAGCGCGGATATGAATTGACCAGCTCCAGGACCTGCGGGGAGCGATAGTGAAGCGCCCGGTACTCGCAGGACCTGTGATCACGTGACCGCGCGTCAGAGAGCGGGGCGGGTCTACAACCGAGCTCCTGCAGAGCCGACAGCAATACTTGTAATGAAGCGGCTCGGAGGAATAAACAGTAGAAAGGTCAGGCAAGCAATAAAGTCATACATGGGGCGGGCGGCGAGGTACAGACGAGATACTCAAAGGAAGGTCAAAGCGAAGCCAAAGGTCATACACAGGAAAGGCAGCGAGGTACCGGAGGGATGTTCAAAGGGGGAGTCAGAACGTAGCCATTAGTCATACACAGAGCGGGAGAAAAGGTACAGAATCAGCAGACAAGAGACGTTAACCGTGACAGGACCGGATCAAGCACCAAGCAGACACACAACGATTGGCATGAAGCACAGACAGAACAGGGTCAGGCACACTCAGCTAAGAGTATAAACGACAGGGGACGGCTCCACAATGAGGCTATAAGAACCCTCCCCAGATCCACAGAGAGGCTTTCCATGTTAACTCTTACACCGCCTAACCTGACATCTCAGTAAACCATGACACTTGTGCCTTTATGAGGAACAGATGAAGATTTTGATACTAATATTTGTACTTACTGCCAACTATACATATGTTATACCAGTTTTACCAGTAGAGACTAGTTCATTTATATAAAATGAACTGAAATATCATGTATACTCGAGTATAAGGCCTCTTTCACACTTCAGTTTTTTACAATCAGTCACAATCCGCCAGGTTTTGAAAAAAACGGATCCTCAATTTTTTTTTGAGGATCCGTTTTTTTCCCCCATTGACTTGCATTAATGGCGGATTGTGACGGATTGCTGTCCATTGCATCCGTTTTTTTTGAGGATCCGCCAAAAGGTGCTGTCCGTCACCATCCTGAAAGATTTCAAAACGGAGCTTGTAACGTTTTTTTCTCTGGCGGATCCTCCAGACACTCATTTAACCCGAAATTCTTTCCAGGTGCTGGACAAAAAAATCTCTCTCTCTCTCTCTCTCTCTCTCTCTCTCATCAGTTCAGAACGGATCCGCTTGTCTGCCTTTTTGGCGGATTGGAACTGATGCAAAAAACTGAAGTGTGAAAGAGGCCTAAGCCGACCCGAGCATAAGCCGAGGCCCCTAATTTTGACAAAAAAACTGGGAAAACTTATAGACTCGCGTATAAGCCTAGGGTGGAAAATGCAGCAGCTACTGGTAAATTTCAAAAATAAAAATAGATACCAATAAAAGTAAAATTAATTGAGACATCAGTAGGTTAAATGTTTTTGAATATCCATATTGAATCAGGAGCCCCAGATAATGCTCCATACAGTTCATGATGGCCCCATAAGATGCTCCATACAAAATACATCCCATATAATGCTGCACAAAGGTTAATAATGGCCCCATAAGATGCTCCATAGATTATGCCCCATATGCTGCTCCATAAAGGTTATGGCCCCATAAGATGCTCCATAGATTATGCCTCATCTGCTGCTCCATAGATTATGCTCATATGCTGCCCCATAAAATGCTCCATAGATTATGCCCCATAAGATGCTCCATAAATTATGCCCCATATGCTTCCCCATAAAATGCTCCATAGATTATGCTCCATATGCTGCCCCATAAGATGCTCCATAGATTATGCCTCATATGCTGCTTCATAAAGGTTATGGCCCTATATGCTGCTGCGAATAAAAAAAGAAATACTCACCTCGTCTCTGGGGGCCAGGTGCCGGTGTGCTGAGCAGGTGGAGACACTGGCGCACTGTGGGGGACAGGTGCCAGTGTCACTGCTGGCTCAGGCCCTGGCACCTGAGATATTTACCTGTCCCCGTTCCACGGCCACTCTGTCTTCTGGGTCTCGGCAGTGACTGTTTAGGCAGAGGGCGCGCACTAACCATGTCATCACGCTCTCTGACCTGAACATCACAGCCGGAGGATGCAGAGGACAGAGCGGCATGCAGCGGTGGAACAGGGACAGGTGAATATCGCATATACTTACCCCCTCCTGGCGTGGTCTCTGCAGCCCCTGCTTCTCCCACGGTCTCCGTCAGCTCTTCCTTCAGCTGTCACCTGGTACCGCTCATTAAAGTCATGAATATGCCATATTCATGACTTTAATGAGCAGTACCACGTGACAGCTGAACACAGGTGCCGGAGACCTTGGGAGAAGCAGGGGGTCTGCAGAGACCGCGCCAGGAGGGGATAAGTATATGTGACAGCCGCGCTCCCCCGCTGACCCCCTGGCGTATATGACTCGAGTATAAGCCGAGAGGGGGACTTTCAGCCCAAAAAAAGGGCTAAAAATCTTGGCTTATACTCGAGTATATAAGGTAGTTCTTGTGAACTGCATAAGCCAAACCACAACACACACACACAAAGAAACCCCTTTCACTGTGTTCACAGTGCCACACCTTGATCCTTGTGACCCTTACATCTGTGCACATGTAAGCTTTTTCCCATACTAAGCTGAGATCTGAACAAACCTTGACCAAATGACCACAACAAATCTATTAAAAATCTGAATCAATATCACTGTGACACTTAATACGTAAGGTCCGTTTACACGGACCATCCGGTGGCATGATATGGCCACCGATTGGTAAACTTTTATAAAGGAAGACCAAAGCCAACGATGCACATTAAGCAATCTACACTAGATCGCTCAGTGCACATAGACGGCCAGAGATCTTGGAAATTCAAGGCCTGTTGGCACAGGATGATGTGCTGCTAAGAACGATGATCTGTTAAGGCCCCTTTACATTTAGCGATGCACCAGCGATCCCGACCAGCGATATGACCCGGTCAGGATCGCTGGTGCATCGCTAAATGATCGCTAGTGAGCTTCCACACAGGAAGAACTCACAGCGATGCAGTAGCGATACAGCGGACGATACTTACCTTTCAGACGAGGCGATCCTGACGTCCTCCGTCCGCGTCCACGTGTCGCTCGTCGGCACCAGCAGGAAGCCCAGCAGGAAGCGCCCGACGAGAAATGGAGCTGCGCGATCTCGCGCGATCAGCGATGGACAGCGGGGGAGTATCACACATAGCAATATCGCTAGCGATATCGCTGCTGCATCACCAAATCGGTGATGCTTTAGCGATATTGTTAGCGATATCGCTATGTGTAAAACCCCCTTTACATTGCATAACAGATCATTTCACCTGATGAATGATCATTGTGCTCATTCATTAAGTGATCAGCAGCTTGTTTACACGGCTAGATGATTGTGAAATGAGAGTTTTTAACAACACTCTTCCATGATTATCTTTCAGTGTAAAAGGTCTTTTAGGCAGACAGGTCATACAGGCTGTAACAGCGTGTCCCTCCCCCGGCCTGTGTCCCTGGACTGCAACGTAATCAGGCCTGAGTCAACAACCAGTGAGGGAGTCTGTCTTTGTTCTCCTCAGCATAGGACTTATCCAATACAAGCGTGTAGCTTCTGGAAACTTCTTAAGTTAGCTACATAGTCAAAAGTAGATCGGAGCACTTCCCCATGGAGGGGTGGATCCCAGGACACAGAACAATAGACACATGTTTGGCCCAGGCAGCTGGGTGTTGACGGGCCTGGGGCTAGGATCTTATGCTGAGGCGAGATCCTAGTGCCCGTGTGTGGAGAGTTAAAAGCTGCCACGTGGAATGGTGTTATGTCCCTCATCCACTGGATCCATTGAACTCATCCCAGGATTATTTTGTCTTTTCCCTGCCGTCGGATTACTGGGTGGCGCCTACGGAACTGTTTCCCTCTTGATGTGGACTCATTGTGAACTAATTGAGGACGCTGCATAATTACTTTCATTTGTGTTGTCCCAGTTCCCTGTTCCAATAAATCTTGTTGGATTGTTTATTGGCCTGGTGTCTCTTCCTGCTCTGTCGCATACCCCGTCACAAACTGGTTGGCAGTGGCAGGATCAGAGCCGAAGGAATGGAGGACAGCAACCAATTAACATCTGCAACCAGAAACTCAGGATACAGGAACTGGACTGTGTTGAACTTACAGAGGCCCGTGAATTAGAAGTAGGCTACAAAGGGCTGTCCAAGGAGCAACTGATTGAGGCTCTGGAAGAAGCTTACCTGCAAGATGGCGCAAAGGAAGGATTTCCACAGCTAGGGGAGGAAAGACAGGACCTGGAGGTAAATACCCAAAAAAGTCAGTGGGTTGTTTAGTATGAGGAGGAGATGGCATTGCTTGTGGATGAGACCACCATTGAGGATAAGAGGGAGGCGATTCGCACAGCTAAGGTGAGGCAGCGCATGGTGGAAGCAGCTAGAAGCTCCAGAAAGACTGTAACCACAGCACCTACCATGAGGGAATTCCCAAGGGTGTCCCGTAAGGACTTTAAGCCGTTTAAAAAGGCTGCAGGCGACATTGAGGGCTTCTTCCAGGACTTCGAACACCAATGTCAATTAATGGAAATCCCAGAAAGGGAACGAGTCAGACATCTAGTGGGGCTCTTAGTGGGTGGAGCTGCTGAAGCCTATAGAGCTATGGACCCTCGGTGGAACTGCGATTATGAGATTAAAGAGACCAGCTTGGAACATTATGCTGTAACTGCAGACACTTACAGAGCGCAGTTCCGCTCCTTAGCCTGTGAGGGGGAAGTGTCTTTCAAGATATATGCCCACAGGCTCAAACAAGTATGTCACCACTGGCTGGAGGGAGAGGGGGCCTTAACTTGGGATACTTTCCTCCAGGTCATCCTAAAAGAGTAGTTCTACGCCAAATGCCCTGCTGAGATCTGGGAACGGGTGCATGAGAGGAAACCAGCGACAGTGGAAAGAGCTGCTGCCCTAGCTGATGAGGTTCTCACCATCAAGCCTCAGTGGAAAAAACTACTAGTTGGTGAGAAAAAACCTACCAGCTTCCCAACGCTGGCGGCCCCTTGTCCTTTGGCCTCTAATGTTCACCATCCCACTAGATTACAACCACATGGCGAACCCAGTGTGAATGTGTCTCCCATTACTCCTGCCTCATCTTTGGAAATACCTCGTGGAGGAAAATTTGTAGAACGCAGGTGTTATGAATGTGGGCATCCCGGGCATCTGCAGGCCACATGCCCAGCTATCAAGTGGAGAAATCGTTCTCAAATCCAACATCCACCTCCTGCACCTTAACATGGATTTCAGCCTCCATGTTCCCTTACCTCCGTCGCCAGAGTGAAAGTGGGAAGTAGTGCGATACAGCACAGATGTTACCGATGTGGGCAGCCTGGGCATCTGCAAGACACTTGTCCTCAGGGTCAATTGAGGAGGGACCCTACACTAAATCGATCTATCAATTATATACAGCCAAATACAATGCAACAAGAGGTGCTACCCCTCCAAATTGACTTGCCTAATGGCACAGAAAGCCTCCTCATATGGTATAATGTAGCCCCCTCAGAGTATGATGCAATCATCCCCCATAGACTATAATAAATATAATACAGCCCCCCCATAGAATATAATGTAGCCACAAATAGAATATAATACAGCCCACCTCCCCATAGAATATAATGCAGCCCCCCCATATTATATAACACAGTCTTCCCCATAGAATATAATGTAAAATTTACCCCCCCATGGTATATAACACAGCCGCATAGTATATAGCCCAGCACCCCATGGTATATAGCCCAGCCCCACATGGTATGTACAGCCCAGCCGCACATGGTATATACAGCCCCGCCCCACATGGTATATACAGCCCAGCCCCACATGGTATATACAGCCCAGCACCACATGGTATATACAGCTCAGCACCACATGGTATATACAGCCAAGCTGCACATGGTATATACAGCCCAGCCGCACATGGTATATATAGCCCAGCCCCACATGGTATATACAGCCCAGCCGCACATGGTATATACAGCCCAGCACCACCTGGTATATACAGCCCAGCCCCACATGGTATATACAGCCCAGCCCCCATGGTATATACAGCCCAGCCCCACATGGTATACAGTTGTGGCCAAAAGTATTGACACCCCTGCAATTCTGTCAGATAATACTCAGTTTCTTCCTGAAAATGATTGCAAACACATATTCTTTGGTATTATTATCGTCATTTAATTTGTCTTAAATGAAAAAACACAAAAGAGAATGAAGCAAAAAGCAAAACATTGATCATTTCACACAAAACTCCAAAAATGTGCCAGACAAAAGTATTGGCACCCTCAGCCTAATACTTGGTTGCTCAACCTTTAGCCAAAATAACTGCGACCAACCACTTCCGGTAACCATCAATGAGTTTCTTACAATGCTCTGCTGGAATTTTTGACCATTCTTCTTTGGCAAACTGCTCCAGGTCCCTGATATTAGAAGGGTGCCTTTTCCAAACTGCCATTTTTAGATCTTTCCACAGGTGTTCTATGGGATTCAGGTCTGGACTCATTGCTGGCTACCTTAGAAGTCTCCAGTGCTTTCTCTCAAACCATTTTCTAGTGCTTTTTGAAGTGTGTTTAGGGTCATTGTTCTGCTGGAAGACCCATGACCTCTGAGGGAGACCCAGCTTTCTCAGATTGGGCCCTACATTATGCTGCAAAATTAGTTGGTAGTCTTCAGACTTCATAATGCCATGCACACGGTCAAGCAGTCCAGTGCCAGAGGCAGCAAATCAACCCCAAAACATCAGGGAACCTCCACCATGTTTGACTGTAGGGACCGTGTTCTTTTCTTTGAATGCCTCTTTTTTCTCCTGTAAACTCTATGTTGATGCCTTTGCCCAAAAAGCTCTACTTTTGTCTCATCTGACCAGAGAACATTCTTCCAAAACGTTTTAGGCTTTTTCAGATACGTTTTGGCAAACTCCAGCCTGGCTTTTTTATGTCTCGGGGTAAGAAGTGGGGTCTTCCTGCGTCTCCTACCATACAGTCCCCTTTCATTCAGACTCCGACGGATAGTACGGGTGGACACTGTTGTACCCTCGGACTGCAGGGCAGCTTGAACTTGTTTGGATGTTAGTCGAGGTTCTTTATCCAACATCCACACAATCTTGCGTTGAAATCTCTTGTCAATTTTTCTTTTGCATCCACATCTAGGGAGGCTAGCCACAGTGCCATGGGCTTTAAACTTCTTGATGACACTGCGCACGGTAGACACAGGAACATTCAGGTCTTTGGAGATGGACTTGTAGCCTTGAGATTGCTCATGCTTCCTCACAATTTGGTTTCTCAAGTCCTCAGACAGTTCTTTGGTCTTCTTTCTTTTCTCCATGCTCAATGTGGTACACACAAGGACACAGGACAGAGGTTGAGTCAACTTTAATCCATGTCAACTGGCTGCAAGTGTGATTTAGTTATTGCCAACACCTGTTAGGTGCCACAGGTAAGTTACAGGTGCTGTTAATTACACAAATTAGAGAAGCATCACATGATTTTTTGCCAATACTTTTGTCCACCCTCTTTTTTATGTTTGGTGTGGAATTAAATCCAATTTGGCTTTAGGACAATTCTTTTTGTGTTTTTTCATTTAAGACAAATTAAATTAAGATAATAATACCAAAGAATTTGTTTTTGCAATCATTTCCAGGAAGAAACTGAGTATTATCTGCCAGAATTGCAGGGGTGTCAATACTTTTGGCCACAACTGTATATAGCCCAGCCGCACATGGTATATACAGCCCAGCCCCACATGGTATATACAGCCCAGCCCCACATGGTATACACAGCCCAGCATCACATGGTATACACAGCCCAGCACCACATGGTATATACAGCCCAGCCCCACATGGTATATACAGCCCAGCACCACATGGTACATACAGCCCAGCACCACACGGTATATACAGCCCAGCAGCACATGGTATATACAGCCCAGCCCCACATGGTATATACAACCCAGCCTCACATGGTATATACAGCCCAGCCGCACTTGGTATATACAGCCCAGCCCCACATGGTATATATAGCCCAGCCCCACATGGTATATATAGTCCAGCCTCACATGGTAATATACAGTCCAGCGCACATGGTATATACAGCTCAGCCCCACATGGTATATACAGCCCAGCCCCACATGGTATATACAGTCCAGCCGCCCAAGGTATATATAGCCCAGCCCCACATGGTATATACAGCCCAGCCCCACATGGTATATACAACCCAGCCGCACATAGCATACCCCTCCCTTCCCCCCCGAGACTGGCCCCACAGTCCAGCACACACAACGATATATAAAAAAAAACACTCCTCACCTTCTCCTCGTGCCCGCGCTGCTGCCAGCTCCCACTCCAGTCTCCTGCTCTGCCTCTGACACAGCAGGTGCATGCACCCGGTGTGTGTGTCAGAGGCAGAGCGGGGAATGATGGGAGAGGGAGCGTCAGCTGACGCTCTCACCTCCATCATTGCTTTGAACTGTTCAATGCAGCGTCGGGGGGAGACGGCGCTGGGGCCAGGCAGGCCCCCCTGCCTCACAGGGGCTTCATAGCGGCGGCCTGCATGATGTGCCGCTAGCTGGGGGCCCCTGGGGGTGCGGGGGCCCTATGCAGCTGTCTGGTTTGCCTGCCCCTAACGCTGGCCCTGCCTGGCGTCAGATTACCGGATGGTGCCCCCGGAACTGTTTCCCTCTTGGTGTAGACTCATTGTGGACTCTAAGAGACGCTATTGATATTTTATGTTCTATGCTCCCTGTCTCATTAAATCCCGTTGGATTGATCTTCGGTCTGGTGTCCCTTCATGCTCTGTCGCACACACCGTCACACAGGGACTTTACTGTTGGCATATAGAACAAGTTTATACTGTCTTGAGCAGGCAGCACATGGTGCTGTGTTAATTGTTACAGTTTGTTAATACTGTTGTTATGACTGTAAAAGCTCATTCACATGGGTTATATACAAACCAGAGGACATGACAAATCTGCCCATCACAGGTTCCTATTCAGACTAGGCAATCCCTAACCTGACTATGAGTTATCCCTGCCTGACTGCGGAGGCCTCCTAAAATTATGCAATGACACCCTCTCTTAAAGGGAATCTGTCACCTCATTTTTCACATATAAGTTGCGGCCACTGCCATTAGGGCTTATCTACAGCTTTCTACTGAAGGCTGTAGATAAGCCCCTAATGGTGGTGGATGCAGCTTATATGCAAAAAATGAGGTGACAGATTCCCTTTAATGTCAGCTGACCCTGAGTGTCCTTAATTGTACTCTAAACTACACAAAGTGTGTACTCCAAAACATCAACAATGTAAAGTAGTGCACCCAAGCATAGGGTGAGGGGAAAGGCTATGGACGTGTTCACACAGTCACACAGAAAAGACAGAAGATAATAAGAATCAAACAACAAATGTAATATGCGGACAACATCCCAGACTCTAAAAGTAAAAGAAAGGAAAGGGAGCTGAGGAGGAAAACACCCAAACAAACCATAAGAAAAGCAACAGAGATTGGTCAGGTAAGATAATCACTAGCTGGGAAGCTGGATCTCCAAACACCATCATACTTGGACTATAGCCAGTAAAGACTGAATGGGCCAGTAGAGAATAAAGATGTAATAGGGCAAAACAAGGAGAAATACAGCAAAGCAAACGCTTTATCAGCAATTTGAAACATACAAAAACAGACTGTGGTTAATCAGAGGCGAAAACCAGCTGTATTGATTGATCTTTTTGGTTTATTTCAGCTTTATGATACTGATTGTTATATGTTACAAGAACAACAGGTAATTTTCCCATAAAATCTGAGTGCTGAAGATTCTACTGAAAGCCAAAATCTACAACAGTTTCAGATTTCTCAGGAAGAGATATTACTAAAAATTACTATTGAACCCCATATTTCAAAAGTTTTACTGAAGAGGACGATAATATAGAGCATATGTTCTGTAAAGATGTTGCTTTATTACATACAGAAACAATGCACAGCCTCAGATCAGGCCTCATCAGACTGGGAATCTGTGTTTTTCCTATTTTTTGTTCATTTTCAAGAAAACAGACTGCAGCCTGGCAGAATAAGCCAAATAATGAGAACTGCCTTATGTTCACTTTTACACTGGCAATGGGTGACTGCCATCTTATCTGAAGTGGTACATTTAACAACAATTGTATTGACACATAAACCACTAATAATAAGAAGGTTTCAGCTGTCCCTGATTTCCACGAAGACAATTTAGTTTTTGCAATGTGTCTGTGCAACAGAACTGTATATTGACCCCCTAGGAATCCATAACACATCTGCTGATCTGCAAGATGGATACAAATCTCAGTAGCTGTCAGTGAGACATCAATCATATCTTGTCAGAGTAATATTATAGGGAACTATCTATATAAACATGTCTGTTACTCATTTTGCTCTTAAATATATCACCACTTGTACTCTAGTCACATGCAAAGCTAATTTTCCAGTTCTGCTGTTCTGTAAGGGAAAGTTGTGAGACCCCTATGCACATTAGATTGGATAGTCAACCATAGTTACTAAATTATCAGATTTTGATGACTTTAAGGCCGGGGTCACACTAACCGAAGCAAAATACGGTCCATAGTTTACATGCGTAATACGCATGAATGACCCCATGACCCCTAAATAGTGCTCTGTATGTCATCCGTAAGCAAGGTGTGGTCGCGTATTTTGCGCATGTCTGCATCCGTATGTAATCCGTATGGCATCCGTATGCAATCCGTATGGCGAGATTTTTTCGCAGCCTTGCAAAATGGACATTTAACGGTTTTGAGGCCTGCTAACTATTTAAATCATTAGCCTGCACCCTATTTATTGCCTCAGGAACAAGTGGCTGCCTCCATTCTGTCCATTTGTGACCTTGCCTTCGCTAGGTGTGTTGCTGTTGTACGTGCAACATGGCAGACAGTCTGACTTTCAACACAACTGAGCAGGGTTCTCTTCAACTGGCTTTTGTCACGCCGCTTTGGTCAACCATACCCAGTGACAGTGGATCCGCGGAGGAGGAGACGCATGTGGGTACATCCACTTTTGAGGCAACGACTCACAAGAGGTCATTTTCACCGCCTCTATTCTTCTCTGCGGGAGCATCCTGCAAAATTCTACCAATACTGTCGCATGAGCCTTGCAACATTTAATCGACTCTTGGAGACAGTGCACCCTGGGATAACCTTTCAGGACACAAGGATGTGCAAATCTATATCTGCAGAGGAGCGACTTCTACTTACATTACGGTATGTACTACACAACCACATTCTCTATGTTCATGATGTGTTGCCAAAAGTATGTATTTATTTCTTCATGGACTCATTTTAATGCCCTTATTCCAGATATGTTGAAACTTACAGACCAGAATGTTATGTGTAATATGTACTGAACATCACTTAGTCATTGTGCGACCAAATATGTGTGTGTTAGTAGATCTGAAATCCTAACAAGTTTGGTATGTATGTACCTGTTTTTTGTTTAATTTCTGCATTCTAAAATGTCTCTTTTCTGTTGTTCTTCAGCTTCCTGGCCACTGGCCTGTCTTATGCCGCCCTCCACCATGAGTTTCTGATTGGAAGATCTACCATTTCTGGCATAGTCAGGTCGACATGTAGTGAAATATGGTCAAGACTACATCAACTCATCATGCCCGAGCCCAGGATGGAAGACTGGTTGAGGATATCAAGGGACTTTGAGGAGGAATGCCACTTTCCTAATTGTATTGGGGCCCTTGATGGCAAACATATCCGGGTGCGTAAGCCGCCGAACTCTGGCTCCCAATTCTTCAATTATAAACAATACTTTTCCATTGTATTGTTGGCTCTGGTCGACCCTCAATACAAGTTTATAATTGTTGACATTGGGGCCTATGGAAGGACAGGAGACTCTCGAGTCTTCAATACTTCCATTATAGCTCGGCGGCTACGCACCAACCAGTTGGATCTACCACCACCACGCCAGCTACCAGGCTCCACTCAAGAATCTGTCCCTTATGTCCTTGTGGCAGATGAGGCATTTCAGTTAACGCGCAATGTCATGAGGCCATATCCCCGGCGCAACCTTGACCACCGGCGCAGAATTTTTAACTTGCGCCTATCACGTGCTCGGCGACTGGTGGAGTGTTCCTTTGGCATTCTTTGTGCCAAATGGCGGGTACTCCAGTCTGCCATTCAGCTGAGTGAACAAAATGTTAATGAGTAGTTAAAGCCTGTGTGGTTCTTCATAACTTCACCAAGATACATGATTGTTCCTCCTCTGCTGGTGTTGTGCGTGGGTTGGACAATGTGCGTAGGGCGAGACCACCTATCAACCCTCAACGTAGACCGCTCTCTGGGCTCAAAGTGCGTGATATTTTCACAAATTACTTTATGTTACCTGAGGGTGAAACTTCTTGGCAAGAGCATGCTGTGTCTATGTTATAATTTTTTGGTTTATGTGTGTCTAAATATATATATTTCTACCCCTTATGATTCTTTGAGTGTTTTATTGCATTGGTAATCGTATGCTGACACTGTTTTTTATAATTGACACAAAGACGTTAAATGTAGTAGACAAATGTTTACTTTTGCCTTTTTTGGGGGGGGGGGGGTTTAAGCAAAACATATTATTGCCATATGAGAACTGTGGCAATGGGTCAAATTGGCCTTTTTGCAGATGTCAACATTTGTTCAAAATAACATTTGCACACATAGAGACAAAATAAAAAACATTATGCAATACCAAAATGGCTACAATATAAATTGTGGAAAGTTGGGGAAGGAGAAGGCGGAAGCCCAGCCTGTGGTTGCTGCTGGCTACTTTGCCCAACATCGCCCTGTGTGGGGGCATACTGTTGCCCATGATGTGGTTAATGTACTGCCTCCTGGGATTGTTGTGGGTACTGGCCAGAGTGATACTGAAGAAAGGCATCTTGTTGGGTCTGGTAGGCCCATGTCTCATACCCACCAATATATCCATGCCGTCCCCAACCAGGTTGGGACCAGCCTCCAACACTGGGTGGGAACAAGTGGCCATATTGGTGAGGTTGGCTAGAGCCAGACATATGTGGCTGCTGTTGGGAAGGTTGGGTAGGTGAAGGAAGGGGGTGAGGTGTAGGCCCACGTATTTGAGGATCCTCAGAGCCTGCTTGAGCAAGTATGTGTGTGGGGTGTCTAAGGAGCATTAGATTTCTGGGTGAAAGCTGCCACCTCTCCAGATATTCAAATAATTCATATGGGGTATTGGGGTGTGTGCAAGCATCAAACAGGATCTGAAAACATCCTCGAATATGGAGCCTCACCTCACGGGAAAGGGCACAAAGATAAAGGGCCAGGCTGCGCGAGTATGCCTCCTCGCCATCATCAGTATTGACTCTAGCCAAATAGTTGAGGACCCCAGTGTCCACATTTGTACGTGTATCCTGGGCAGGGATCTGGCAACTTCTTCTTCCTCGCCGGGATGGTCCAGCAGGCTGTGGTGAGGCCCGGATCTGGGCAGTTGGGCTGCTGCTCATGTTGCCCTGCTCCTCCAGTATGGCTGATGGTGCAACAGCAGACGGTCCTGGTTGAGGATGTGGTCCTGGTGGTGGGGTTTGTGGCACAGGCACTGGGTTTTCCTGCGAGGATTCTTCACCCATGCTTCTTGTAGGGGGAGAAGATGGGCCAGCCACCTGATCCCCTACAGGATCAATGATGGGCTCTGTATCTGAGCCAGTTCCTCTCTCCGTAAGGTTGGACTGAGTTATGTTATGAAATAGAACAGAGCCAAAAATAAATCAATATTTTTGGCCCTGTAAAGTATCTGTGTAATGTGGTGTGAGGTATCTACTTACGGTCTCAGATTCAGAATAGGGGCGAGGAAGGAGAGGCGGTCATAATAAATGTATTTCCGCTTTAGGTGGCCCGCATCACCACTCCTGGACCGCTGCTGATGTTCCCGCCTGTATTGGTCGCGGATGCTGCGCCACCATCTCATCACATCTTCCACTGCAATGTGACAGGAAATATTCTCAATTTCACATATTTGATATATCACATTTGCTAACAGTAGCCTAGACATGTGGCCTTCTGGGGTGTGCTTCCTACCCAGGGTTGCATAAATAATTGGGGCATCCATGCCAGATACACAGGGTCACAGTAGTTCATGTATCAAGTAACTACACTTACTAACTTGGTAGGCTAGGAGGATGAGGAGCTTGTGGCCTGGGCCAAATTATGGCAGTGTAAAACCATGGGTCACATCAAAATCTACCCAACTCATGAGGAAAAAAGTACAAGCACAGGAGGGGGGGGGCTGATTCTAATATTCATTTTTTGATGTGAGGTAATTTTACACAGTTTTTGGGTTGTACTTACTCAGTTGCTGCTGCTTCTCACGTGGCCGATCACCAAAATCATGGAACATCTGGCGACATATGCGCCTCCATGACGCCTCCTTTCTTGCCCGGTTGGCATAATGGGCATCACATTGGTCCCAGATTTCTGGCCACTCTTGCTCTAAGACAATGAGCATCTCCACATTGAGGAAATATGGTGCCATGACGCTGCTGTACTCCGTGGAGGCGTACTTCCTGGATGTCTGGAGCGCTTTTTGAGTTCATTTGCATGTCTAAGCTTCCTGATGATGGATTGGCCCATTTCCTGTCACCTGCCAAAAGACCTGCGTATTTCTCGCAAGTCACACGTGTGGTCTGCGCACCCACAGACTTGCATTGGCGTACTACGGGCGTAGTACGCTGACAATCGCAGCATGCTGCAATAGGTACGGACCGTAGAATATGGGCGAGAAATATACGGCTGATGGGAGCTGCCCCATAGAGAATCATTGGTCCGTGTGTAATGCGTGCTTTTAACGCCTCTCACTCGTCCGTATTCCTCTCTAGTGTGACCCCGGCCTAATGCTGTATATATCAGAGCCATTGCCTTTAGTCCGCTTGCTGCCCATTATTATCTGTTTTGCAAAATAGGGTTTCCACCAGGTCAATAACTTATTGGAATAGCCATTTTTTACATTTGGTGGCTATAAAAAGTGCTTTGTAAAACAGTACATTTACAGTTGAGCTGTTTAGCTCTTTAACGGGAATCTGTCGCCCGGTTTTTGCTATGAAATGTGAGAGCTATTTAATGTAAGAGCAGAGACCCTGATTCCCACCTTTTGTTGCTTTATTATGCTGTGTTTTGCTGTTTAAAGACAATCGGTGTTCTATCCCTGCAGGACTAGGTGTCTTGTGCCTCCCAGTCCAGCCATACCCCCAACACTGAACAGCTAAACATCTAAGCTCTGCCAGAACTGCAGCAGAAAAAAATGTGACCCTGTTATAATTATCAGACTAAAATCAGAGGCGTATAAGCACTCAAGCCCATACACATTACATAGATGTCAGCCTGCCCACAACTATCTCTCCTGACTCCTCCATACACAGGAACACTGGACTTGTCCGAGTATTCCTGTGCTCTCTATGTGAGAGTCGGTGGCAGATTCCTCTGGTACATTATACGAAAAAGGTTGCACTAAATCATGTTAAAGCATGTCAATATGAAATATATGAAATGTGAATAGCAAAATGGGTAGTGAATTTGGCCAAATAATGTCTGCCCATCAACCAACGTCAAGGTGGCCTCAAAGACTAATGGGTCCCTGACCAGTGTGAACACCTCTCTTAGGCTGATGTCTGAAGGTCTGGGTGAATGTGGACACCTCTCTCAGTAAAACCTACATTTATGGGTTGGTAGGAACCTGCGATAATTAAAATCACCACATGGTGAACGGCGGAGTGCTCAGTCAGAAAGCTAGCATTGAAACAATAGAAAACTGATGGCACATCAAATCTAGTCTGAATAAGTGCATGCCAAAAAAGGCTACTTACATGTACAGTATACGAAAAAGGTTGCACTCAATCGTGTTAAAGCATGTCAATATGAAATATATGAAATGTGAATGACAAAATGGCTAGTGAATATTAGAAAAAATAATTGAGACGCTTTGCACTAAATTTGGCCAAATAATGTCTGCCCATCACCCAATGTCAAGGTGGCCTCAAAGACTGATGGGTCCCTGATTCCTCTTGTAGTCACTTAGTTCTCTGCAAAATGAAAGGATTAGAATGCAATAGATTGGATTCTTACCCCATCATCATTTGTGTTTCGACTCATCTGATGAGGTGGATATTCCAAGCCCCTGGTCCGGGTGGGCAGAAGGGCCACAGGCATCAGTGCAGCAGGTAAAGCACACAGGATACAAGGACTGGAAGCACCACTGGGTTCTGCAAGCAGACAAGACACTGGAAAACCGGTATGGAAATGGAGCAAGTACCGGATGCACTGGAAGCTACAAGCAGACAGACCACAGATTATACTAGCAAGACACAAGTGTGTGTCTTGGTGGACCTTATATAGGTGTAGGGGAAGTGGACTGACCTATGGACCTGTCTGCAGCAGGAACGGTTAATGTGCAATATGCTGGACATGGACTGCTGTATGTGAAAGTGGAGGACAGCTGGACACAAGGGAAGGATGTTGTAGTACACGGTTTTTGCCATTAGAGGGAGACCAAGGACAGCAGAAATGAAGGAAGGTGTAGTACTGTAGTTTGGCCACAAGATGGGAGCAGGGAGCAGTGACGACAGGGCTTAACAGCAGCTTAGGGCTATGAAACTGCAAAGTCATGGGGATGGGAGCTCTAGAGGGGGAATTCCCAGGGAGGGGATATATAGGGGATATATAGAGTTGGAGAGAGTTCCAGAAGGGGCCAGTCCAGGGAGAGGAGCTCAGGAGTGAAGAAGACTGAAGGGAGTGGCAGGACAAGAAGAAGCTCCAGGAAGGACTGGTGAGAAATGGTCAGGGGGTGGCCCTGACAGGAGAGCCACAGGACAGAGAGAGCCCGGGGTACCAGAGACAGACTGACTCGGACGGGTGAAGCGCTGTGGTGGTAGGCCTAGGGCAGTCACAGTGAAAGAGCCGCGAGGGACATCATTCAGGAAGACAGAAGAAAGGGAAAGGTACCCGGGCCTGTGTGCGGAGCTCGTTGTGCAGCAGCTGTGTGGTGCTGCGGTCGTTGAGAGGATGGCCAATAAAGGAGGACCTATTGGATGCACATGAGTCTCTGTCTCAGTCTGTTTGTGGCAAAGAAAGGGGCCACCCCCGGTCGGCACACTTACCTACATTGGCCTAGGCAGACATTCAAATTGGAGCATGTCGGGCCACTTTCAATGCCCAACACGGAGTACAATGGAGTTGAGCAGACCTGGGTGCGGGGAGCAGAGCCCGGGCCAGAAAAGCCGTGTAATAATATGTAGGGGGGTAGTCGGGAAGTCTCCATTCAGTAGACTGTTGTCCGAGCCCACCAATGTCAGAGCATTCAACCGACATTAGTCTAATGTGTATGTTACTTTGTAGCAAAGTTAAATTAAAATAGGAGGACTCAATAAAATGGCTAACATGTGTAAACCTCTAAAATTAGTCTCTCTATTAGGTACTTCTAAAAAGAACAATTTTTCTCAAACAGACAAAAAATATACACAATCAATAATGGATAGAAAAGAAAAGAATGCTATCACATCACTATCAAGGGACCTATTCTCAGTACTTGCCTACCAGAAGAGGTTTGCACCCTATGATTTACGACAGCTGTTCTGTCCTCACTAAATGAAGCAGAATTTATGTAGCTATACAGTGCTTAGGAGTCTGATTTCTCTATGATGAAATCTAGACCCTTACATGCTGCAGTCTCTTGCGTTTCATCTGTGGTAGAGGAGATTGCAGAGGAGAGTGCCTTGCGGCAACTCTCTCCAGAGGCTTAGTCCTGTGTTCCCTCCACTGAGCATGCTCATGGGACGAGCTCCCATTGGAGTCACAAGCTCAGGTCATGTGTCTAATCCTATTGGCTCCTCCTGGAGCTTTGGAGACTTCCGGAAGGTCCCGTTTGGTATAAAAAGCGCGCATGGCTGTTCCGCCACGCGCTAGTATTTCATACTTGCTGCTGTATGCATGATGATGGATGCTTGGACTGGTGACTGACTTATTAAGAAGCCCCTTCCCTCTGATAATACGATTGTGTGAGTGTTTGGGTTCAGCCAGTAGCAGCGCTAGCGCCAGCGCGCATATGCTCCATCTTGCTCAGCAGCTTAGCGTCTGCATTGCGCCAGCGTTATTGCAGCGCCTTGCCAGCGGCTCAGTTTTTGCCGCACTGCAGTTGCAGCTTTCTCTGCGTCTGCGGTTGCGACGCTTTGCACCTTATTTGACGGTAGGTCTAGACGGGATAGTCCTGCTGTGTAAGGCTACTCCTGTGACCGCGAATACCGCAACTGTATCGCTGTGTGTCTGTGACTCTGAACAGACTCAGCGTTTATTTTGAGCTTTTTTGCCTGCAGCTCTGTGAGTATAACAGAGCTTGCTTTTGTGCACTGTGTGTCGTCTAACCCTTGTGCACATTACTGCCTTGTGCTCTGCCTCTCTAGCAGAGGTTTTTCCATCCACTGCACGGTGGACCTCGGGTGGCGAAGGCACTTTATTTATTTTTTATTTAGTGTCTTCCGTCACTCCTAACATACAGGCAGCTAAACCGCTATACCGGGGTCCAATAAGGAGACTGTAGTTGAATCTGTGCTTTATTGAACGTGATGGTATATTGGCGTGGTGAAACTACAAGCAAATGTATAACTACACTCAGTCAATACAGGGTACATCAGAAATTCTTATATACATAATACAATATGAATCAACATCTGGACTAATAGTTAACCAGGGGAAGGACTAATTAACTAGGCTAATATGAGACAGGAATTGGATACAGGAAGCATAAATACATACCAGTGATGCTATTACAAGGGGAGAAGAGAAATTAGATGCTTCCTGAATGCAGGCAGAAGGAAAATGGAGAACTGGAAGGAAATGGGGGCTGAACTAACCATAATCCTTTGCAAGGGCTACCAGCATGCATTGCAACCTTACCAGAATACACTGCAGCGGAGGGAAAAGTACGAGCAAAGTGAAAGTAAAACTACAATAACACTGCGGTTATGACTCTGGTCACTAGATGGAGCCAAAAAACACTGTAAACATTAACAAGCAGATAATCAAGGATTATGAGTCAGATGTCGGAGACAGAACAGCAGCTCCTCAGCGACTGTCCCTGGAGTCCCTAGAATGCATTATCATAATCCGAAAAGCACCAATTAAATGATGATAGGTCCTGGAATACCTGACCGTAGTTCACAGATAGCAATACGGATCACAATAACAAGACTAGTGTAGAGTTGATAGGGATGTGATAGCATTCTTTTCTATCCATTATTGATTGTGTGTGTGTTTTTTTGTCTTTTTGGGACAAATTGTCCTTTTTTAATAAGTACCATATAAAAAGATTAATTTTAGAGATTTACATATGTTGGCTCGTACATAGTGGAAGGAGCAGGGTCCCCAATTAACCATTATAAGGACAAAGGATTTGATGTCACTTACATCTGATCATAGAAAACATACTGAATGTGAGTATCCAAAACATGTGAGTGCTCTGCATTATATCTCTTTAAAATTTCATAACCAGCAATCGTTTGCAACTCCTCCGGGTGTATAATCCTGGATATTACCTATAATATTTAACAACATTTTGCACGGTTTGTTTATCACTGTGCATGGCTGAAAAAAAGCAATTTATTCAGTAATTACATCAGCCATTGAAGTGCATAATTACAGATTATGTAAAAAGGCTTTTTGTACATAGCAGCTGTAAAATCCTAACAGGTATTAACAGATTTTTTTCCCACATGAAAAATAAGAACATCTCCCTTCTGGCCAAGGTTACCAGGCACTGAAATCAAGAGTTACTAATGTTTTTATATGAATTTTTTGCCTTATCTTATCTTGCATAGTTGTATCTGGTTTTGGAATCACCAAGCTACATTTTGCCTACTTTGGACACATTATGCGAAAAGAGCAATGACTGGAGAAGGACATCAAGGTTGGAAGAATAGAAGGAACAAGACGAAGAGGAAGACCAGCAACCCAAGGCTTGATACCATCAAAATAATGGCAGAGAAGACCCTGGTGGACCTATCTAGGCTTGCACAAGATCAATCTCCCTACATTGCGGTCATCCATCAAGTCGCCATGGCTCGAAAGCCATTAATAATAATAATAATAATATCTGGTTTGGGGGAAAACTGAGTGATAACCAGTATGGCTGGCACAGTTATTCACATGCTGTCATTGAGAACATCCGACCAAATACAAGAGCCATTATGACTGAAATCATTATGGCTGCATAAGCAAAACGATTAGAGTTGAGCGAAACGGGTCGGTCATATTCAAAAGTCGGCGACTTTCGCTGAAGTCGGGTTGCACGAAATGAAACCCGACCATAGCGTGAGGTCGGCCACGAGGTCGGCGACCAGAGCGTCAAAGTTACGTTTCAAAAGATGCTTCCAGCGCCCTTTTTCAGCCAATGATGGAGGACGCACACTGTGGGCAACGCGATGACATAGGCATCGGTCACCACCATCTTTGAGAAGGGCATGCAAGTGATTGGCTGGCTTTGTGTGGCTTCACAGGGGCTTTGAAAGGGCGTGAACGCCGACCGCCATCTTACTTCTGCCGATATTAGCATTAGGGAGAGGTTGCTGCTGTTGATTCAGAATAAGGGAGAGCGTTAGGCAGGGAAGAACAACCAAAAAACTGCTTCTGCTGTTAGCGATTTCCACTTACAACACAACACTTTATGTGCAGTGACAGGGGAGGCTCTATTTTTGTGCATCAGCTCTGTTGGTCATTAGGCTGCCGTATAAGGCTCCCTGATAGCTGCATTGCTGTTTGCACACTGCTGTGCAAACTGCTTTATTAAAAGCAAAAATACTTTTCATCCACTTTTCTGCACAGTTACCAAGCATTCATTTTTCCAACCTTTTGTGTGTGCAGCAGTCCTGCTTATTAGGCTGCCTGCGTCCATACTTGGACTGAGAGCATCATTGTCAGCGTCCTCAAATCTCTAGTGAGATCCAAATTCTCACCAATCCTAGAGACACCCTCCACCTTGTCATACACCATCCAATTTCAGCCTGTTACATTGAGGTGTAATCTCTCCTGGGCCTGAGACAATAGTTCTGCATCCTCAAATCTATAGTGAGATTCAAATTCTCACCAATCTTATAGACACCCTCCACCTTGTCATACACCATCCAATTTCAGCCTGTTACATTGAGGTGTAATCTCTCCAGGGCCTGAGACAATAGTTTTGTGTCCTCAAATCTATAGTGAGATTCAAATTTTGACCAATCCTATACAGGAAAGATGTATATCTTTGTACCGTGTTAGCCAGTAGATAGAAAAATATTCAGAATTTAGAGTCCTCAGTGGTTGATACCTTTTAATGGCTAACTGAAAAGATGGTAACACATTGCAAGCTTTCGAGACTACTCAGGTCTCTTCATCAGTATTAGTATTAGTCTATGCCTGATGAAGAGACCTGAGTAGTCTCGAAAGCTTGCAATGTGTTACCATCTTTTCAGTTAGCCATAAAAAGGTATCAACCACTGAGGACTCTCAATTCTGAATATTTTTCCACAATCCTATAGACACCCTCCACCTTGTCATACACTATCCAATTTCAGCCTGTTACATTGACGTGTAATCTCTACTGGGCCTGAGACAATAGTTCTGCGTCCTCAAATCTATAGTGAGATTCAAATTCTCACCAATCCTATAGACACCCTCCACCTTGTCATACACCATCCAATTTCAGCCTGTTACATTGAGGTGTAATCTCTCCTGGGCCTGAGACAATAGTTCTGCATCCTCAAATCTATAGTGAGATTCAAATTCTTACCAATCTTATAGACACCCTCCACCTTGTCATACACCATCCAATTTCAGCCTGTTACATTGAGGTATAATCTCTCCAGGGCCTGAGACAATAGTTCAGCGTCCTCAAATCTATAGTGAGACTCAAATTCTCACCAATCCTATAGACACCCTCCACCTTGTCATACACCATCCAATTTCAGCCTGTTACATTGAGGTGTAATCTCTACTGGGCCAGAGACAATAGTTCAGCGTCCTCAAATCTATAGTGAGATTCAAATTCTCACTAATCCTATAGACACCCTCCACCTTGTCGTACATCATCCAATTTCAGCCTGTTACATTGAGGTGTAATCTCTCCTGGGCCTGAGACAATAGTTCAGCGTCCTCAAATATATAGTGAGATTCAAATTCTCACCAATAGTAGATACACCTTCTACCTTGTTTTACAGTACCATATAGCTGGTGGTATTTTGGGTACATTTTCACAAAAATGAGGAAGTATGGTGGAAGACGCCATGGAAGTGGGCAGGGGTTGCCAGCTGGTCCCGATGGTGGTGGTGGTGGTTTTGCATCTGTTGGTAGTGGCAAAAGCACAATAGCACCTAAGGCAGGAGGTGTTGAGCCTGCGTCATCGTCTGACTCCACAAGGCCTCGAAGGCTCTCTTTTCTGAGAGTAGGTAAACCACTTTTAAAGCCGGAGCTTCAGGAACAAGTTTTGGCTTACGTTGCTGACACAGCCTCCAGCTCTCTCGCCTCCTCTTCTGAAGTTTCAAAAAATAAAAGCACTGAGTCGTCAGTGGAGGCTCCTGGTCAGGAACAACACCTTTCCTTGTGTCCTTCACCCCTACCAAAAGTGAAGGATGTGGCAGGCAACACTACCGATTACTCCATGGAGCTATTTTCACATACCATGCCTGGGTTAGCAAGTCAAATTGTGAATTCCCCAGTCCAAGATGAATCTGACATGGAGTGCACTGATGCACAGCCACTGCTAGATTTTTCTGCTGGTACATTCACTCAGAGCACTACATTGTCCTCGCAGTGTACTGAGGCAGAATCAGACCCTGATGAAACTCAGGTGCCCCTTCCCACATACTATACCACCATACACGGTGACACAGAGGAAGGTGCACATGAAATTGAAGAGGAGGTGATGAATGACCCAGTTGTTGACCTAGATTGGCATCCATTGGGGGAAGAGGGTGCCGCTGCCAATAGCTCAGAAGAGGAGGAGGAGGATCCGCAGCAGGCAACGACATTGCAACAGCTGTTATCTGGCATGACCGTAGCAGTGGAGATGAGCGACTTTTCCTTACTTCGGGTCGAGTCAGGTTTCATGAAACCCGACTTTCTCAAAAGTCGGGTCGAACGAAATCGGCAGATTATCGTGAAATGTCGAAGGCCGACTGAAACACGAAACCCAATACAAGTCAATGGGGAAGAAAAGTCGGAAGTGAGTGGAGGACAGGAAACACACCTACAGTGACCATTTTAATGCCAAAAACATCAATTCTTATTACTTAAGCTTGTCAACCTAAATTTACTTTATAAAAATAGTTAGGCATTGAAAACTGGGGATTATTTGGCTAAAGTTGGGGGGGGGGAGGGCTGGCTCCAGATTTTCGTGTGCCCAGGGCCAAAGAGTTTCAATGGGCTCCTTTAACACATGCCACAATTCATGATCCTCTGATACGGCAGAGAAAAAGCGGTAAAGTACAATGAAAAATACTTCACTTCGCATGACTGATATCCATTTTAAATTCTCCAATAGCTCCAAAAACGGACAGTATATTACTCCATACAGTATTATGGCCACCGCATAGTGCGCTATACAGAGTAATGAGGCCTACACTGTGTTCCAAATTATTATGCAAAAAATATTTCCTCATATTTTCTCTAAATTACCTATATGAATTGCAGTCATTGTTATTTTCCAGTCATCTAATATTCTAGTATAATTGCAATGTTTATGAACAAACTGCCTATGAAAACAGTATATTTTTAAAAATAAGAAACACTCAAAATGCATGTTCCAAATTATTATGCACAGCAGAGTTTTTCAACCTTTTTATTTTATTTTGAACAAAAAAATGGTCAATTGTGAAATTATAAGCATTATCAGCTTATTACAAAATGAAATCAAAGAGTTTTCAAGTCAAAACTTTATTCTAGGTGATATTATATTTGCACATAGGACCCCTTGTTCGAAAGAAGCTTCTGAACTCTCTCGTCCATTGAATTTGTCAGTTTTTGGATGGTTTGTGCTTCAATTGTTTTGCATGTGGACAGAATACCCTCCCAGAGCTGTTGCTTAGATGTGAACTGCCTCCCGCCATCATAGACACTCCTTTTGATGATGCTCCAGAGGTTCTCAATGGGGTTGAGGTCAGGGGAAGATGGTGGCCACACCATAAGTTTGTCCTCTTTTATGTCCATAGGAGCCAGAGATGCAGATATGTTATTTGCAGCATGAGACGGTGCATTATCATGCATGAAAATGATCTTGCTGCGGAAAGCATGGTTCTTCCTCTTGAACCATGGCAGGAAGTGCTGTTTTAGAAACTCCACATAGATTATGGAGTTCATCTTTACCCCTTCAGGGATCCTAAAGGGGTCGACAATCTCTCTCCCCATGATTCCAGCCCAAAACATTATTCCACCTCCTCCTTGTTGGCGCCTTAGCTGTGTTTTCATGGGGTGTCCATCAACCAGCCATCCTCCACTCCATCCATCTGGACCATCGAGCGTTGCACGGCACTCATCGGTGAACAAAACAGTTTGGAAGTCAGTTTTCATGTAACATTTGGCCCACTGGAGCCGTTTCTGCTTGTGTGCAGTGGATAGAGGTGGTCGACAGGATGGCTTACGCACAGCTGCAAACCTCTGAAGGACCCTGCATCTTGTTGTTCGGGGGACGTTGGAGGCACCAGCAGCTTCAAAAACTTGTCTGCTGCTATGACAAGGCATTTTTGCAGCTGCTCTTTTAACCTGACGCAATTGCCTGTTGGAAAGAGTCCTCAATTTTTCCTTATCAGCACGCACACGTGTGTGCTGGGAATCAGCTACATACTTCTTTAGTGTGCGATGATCACGATGAAGTGTCTTGGCAATGTTGATTGTAGTCATGCCTTGACCTAAATACTCCACAATTTGTTGCTTCTCAGCAGCCGACACATCCTTTTTCTATCCCATTTTGGCAAAAAATGTAGGCTTCTTAATAATGTGGAACTGGCTTCTTAAGTAGTCTTGCCTTTATTTGGACACACCTGCCGAACTAATTTGCACAGGTATCTGCAATTGCTTTCAGTTATATAAAGAGCCCTGACACACATCACCATCAATGAGTTTAAATGACAAACAAAAAAATTCTAACCTTATCACTCCTAAACTCTTTTTGCATAATAATTTGGAACACAGTTTATATATTTCTCCATACAGAATCATTGGTCCCATATAATGTTCCATACAGTATATGATGAGCTCCACATAATGCTACAGTATATGTTGGTCCCCATGGATGAAGCTCCACTGTCTTATGGGCCCAAAAAATGCTCCATATATAATGGGCCTTATTTCTAATGCTCCAGTGTATAATGGGACCTGTAAATGCTGCTCCAGTGTCTGATGTCCACCTTTGGAATGCTCCAGTGTATGGTGGGCCTCATATATCATTCTCCAGAGTATAGTGCTCCCCAAAAATAGCTGCCCCAACATTGAAAACAAATAAGTCTCCTCGCTAGGGAATCCCTGTACTAGTCTGGACTCCTCGTCGTCCCCATCTGCCATCTCACTGCACTTGGACTGTTTAGGCAGAGGGCATACAGACGTGATGTCATCGCGCTCTCTGACCAGAATGTCACTGTCAGGAACCGCGGAAGACGTCACGGCGGTGGAGCAGGGAGAGGTAAGTATTTCAACTTTGCAAGTGCTGTGATCCTGAGCAAGCAGGGCGGCCCACTCGTTGGCGATGGCACTGTCACAGGGCCCCTCATAGTACGCCGGTGTGTCTGACGGCGGGTGTGCACCCCCACCATCAGAGACACTTGATTCTACTATGAGGGACCTTGTGCCAGTGCCATTGCCAAACAGTGTGCCCACCCACCTGTCCAGGGCAACGGCACTCGCACGGGTGCGTGCGCCAGGTGGTGACCCCGGCCCTGTGGGGGGAGGCAGCCCAGTTAGGGAGGTGGCAAAATTGGCATATATTGATGTTTGACATTCAGCAGCTGCAAATGGAGTAATTGGAGAAGTCCGCGGAAGAGGACGACAAAAGCAAGTCATTTTTCTGGCAACCTACGTGTCAGCAGGGGAGGGTGGGACAAAATCCTTTGAAACCCATGCATGGTTCATTTTAATGAAGGTTAGATCATCAACATTTTGGGTCGACAGACGGGTCCTTTTTTCTGTCAGGATTGATCCAGCAGCACTGAAGACTCGTTCAGATAACACACTAGTAGCAGGGCAAACAAGCTCCTGTAAGGCATATTGTGCCAATTCAGGCCAGGTGTCAAGTTTACTGGCCCAATAGTAAAAGGGGAATGACCGGTGAGGGAGAACATCGATATGGGAGGAGAAGTAGTTTGTTACCATAGTTGACAACTGCTGTCTCCTGTCACTTTCGATCGATGCAGTATTACCAGTCGTGTGAGCGGTACTTGAAAAATCAGTCCACAACATGGTCATGAAACCCATGTGTCCGACGCCACTTCGGCTGTGTGAACCATGAACACATCTTTCATGTTGCCACCTACGGCTCGTTGGAAAAACATCACCACTGCTGTGTGCTGGGAATGCCTCAAACAAACGGTTTACCAGAGTTGCTTGTTTGTTAGCC
This sequence comes from Dendrobates tinctorius, assembly GCF_039654945.1. NCBI lineage: Eukaryota > Metazoa > Chordata > Amphibia > Anura > Dendrobatidae > Dendrobates > Dendrobates tinctorius. The sequence goes on from NW_027361733.1 coordinate 30,093,089, forward strand.
AATATTAGCTCTAGGTTCTCCTGTGGCATGATGTTTTTGAATTTGCCTTTATAGCGTGGTTCCAGGATGCTGGCCAACCAGTAGTCGTCATCATTCATCATTTTGGCAATGCGGGGGTCCCATTTTAGGATCTGCAAGGCATAATCAGACATGTGGGCCAATGTTCCAGGTGTCAATGATGCACTGCGAGTGCTGGGTGGAGGAGCACTTTCTGGAAAATACACATCCCTCCAGTCACACACAAACTCTGTACCAGACCATGCCACGCCAACATTTTTTCTTGCCCCCTGAGAAGCATCCTCCTCCCCAAAATAATCATCCCCATCATCCTCCTCCTCCTCTTCCTCTTTTTCCTCCACCTTGTCCACGAGAGTTCCCTGACCAGAAAATGGCTGACTGTCATCAAGGCTTCCCTCTTCCTCTTCCTCCTCGGCTGCAGACGCCTGCTCCTTAATGTGCGTCAAAGTTTGCATGAGCAGACGCATAAGTGGGATGCTCATGCTTATGATGGCGTCGTCTGCGTTTACCAGCCGTGAGCATTCCTCAAAGCACAGAAGGACTTTACAGAGGTCTTTCAGCTTTGACCACTGCACACCAGACAACTCCATGTCTGCCTGCAAACTGCCTGCCCGTGTATCCTCCCACAAATGAATTACAGCCTGCCTCTGTTCGCACAGCCTCTGAACCATGTGCAGGGTGGAGTTCCACCTTGTTGCAATGTCGATAATTAGGCGGTGCTTGGGAAGGTGGAGTAATCGCTGTAGCTTCTGCATACGACTGGAGTTTTCGGGCGACCGGTGGATGTGCAAGCACAGTCTTCGCACCTTATAGAGCAGGGGTGTTAACTCCGTATTGAGGAAGCACTGCACCACCAGGTTCAGGGTGTGAGCCAGGCAAGGTATGTGTCTGAGTTTTGAAAGGGCCATGGCTGCCATAAAATTCCGGCCGTTATCACTAACTACCTTGCCTGCCTCAAGATGTAGACTGCCCAGCCATGACTCAGTTTGTCACTGCAAGTAGTCAGCCAGTACCTCCGCGGTGTGTCTGTTGTCTCCCAAACACATCTACTTCAACACAGCCTGCTGACGCTTACCACTAGCTGTTCGATAGTGGGACACCTCGTGGGCAACACTGGCAGCTGCGGATTGAATGCTCGCGCGACTGCGCTCTGTGGATGAGCTTTCGCTTCTGGAGGAGGAGGAGGGTCGAACGCCTACAGCCAACTGTTTCCTATACCGTGGGCTACTCAGCACTGTCCCACCGCCGCTGTCCCCTCTGGACCCTGCATCCACCACATTAACCCAGTGCGCAGTGATGGACACGTAACGGCCCTGGCCATGCCTACTGGACCATGCATCTGTTGTGAGTTGCACCTTTCCACTCACTGAATGCTTGAGTGCATGAACAATGCGGTCTTTCACATGCACGTGTAGGGCTGGGATGGCTTTTCGCGAAAAGAAGTGCCGAATGGGTATAAAGCCATCCAGATGAATGAGGGCATGAGAATATGCTGAGGCTGTGGGCCACTTCTTTTCAGGAGCGTTTATACAGGCATTGGTGTACAGGATAAATACACCTGAAGATGAGTATATAGACATACATTTGTTTGACCATGAGATTACTTTCTATGCAGTAATATGTTAAGGATAATTTATGGTATTCCATGGATACGATGTATGGTTCATTTTGACCTGGGAGATATGCTGGTATAGCATGATGGAATGATGTGGAGCAATAGATACTCCGATCATCGCCTATTAATTGAATATATTTGATGTTATGTGATACAGAATTAGGAAGAATTTTGCAGGAATTTCCGTTAGGATACTGAAAATTCTAAAAAGTGTCACTATATATGCTGAAGTGTGTTTGGCCAGTATATCTGGAATATTAATACTCAGATCGATAAGACACTAAAGAAAAATAATCTGTTCACTACTTTGACATTAATAGGGCGTTTTCTGGCACAGGCTGCCTTTGTTCTTTTTCTTTTATTGACACTATTGCACGAGCACTGTTTTATCTGGCACTAATTTGCGCTATATAGATTTTAATTTCTGATTAAAGGTTAAGTTTTAAGAATATCCATACCAAGCTGCTACATTTATCTTGATCGGGATTAGTGAAATAGACCCTTGCTTATTTGTACTGTAAAACAAGGTAGAAGGTGTATCTACTATTGGTGAGAATTTGAATCTCACTATAGATTTGAAGACGCAGAACTATTGTCTCTGGCCCAGTAGAGATTACACCTCAATGTAACAGGCTGAAATTGGATGATGTATGACAAGGTGGAGGATGTCTATAGGTTTGGTGAGAATTTGGATCTCACTATAGATTTGAGGTCGCAGAACTATTGTCTCTGGCCCAGTAGAGATTACACCTCAATGTTACAGACTGAAATTGGATGGTGTATGACAAGGTGTAGGGTATCTATAGGATTGGTGAGAATTTGAATCTCACTTTAGATTTGAGGACGCAGAACTAGAGTTGAGCAAAACGGGTCTAAAATATTCAAAAGTCGCTGACTTTCGCCAAAGTTGGGTTTCATGAAACGAAACCCGACATTAGCATGAGGTCGGCCACGAGGTCGGCGACCATCGCGCCAAAGTCGCGTTTCCAAAGATGCTTTTGCACCCTTTTTCAGCCAATCAGGAAGAACGGACACTGTGGGCAACGTGATGACATAGGCAGCGGTTACCACCATGTTTGTGAAGGGCATGCAAGTGATTGGCTTGCTTTGTGTGGCGTCACAGGGGGTATAAAAGGGCGTGCACGCCGACCGCCATGTTACTTATGCTGATCTCAGAATAGACGCTATGGTCAGGTTTCGTTTCATGAAACCCGACTTCAGCGAAAGTCGGCGACTTTTGAGTATGACCGAACCGTTTCGCTCAACTCTACGTAGCAGTCCAAAAACGTGTAACAAAAGCCAAAAGGGTTGCAGGAGAGCTTGGCCAGACGGTCAAATTAGCACAGCGTGCAAGGTCTCAAAATGTCTTCCATAGTAGGAAGAGTGAAGTGTGGCACTTTTTTTAACAAAATCCTAATGATCAGGCAAAAGTTATCTGTAAGAAGTGTGTAACGACCTTTAGCCAAGGGAAAAATCTGAGAAATTTGAATACCAGTTGCATGCTTAGACATTTAACAACCATGCACTTGCAAGCGTGGACGGACTACCAAACCTCACGTACCACATGTGCACCTGCTCCGAATGAAGGTAGTCAGCAACGCTACAGCGCTTCCCCCACTGTAAGCCCACCGGTTAGCACACCACCAGCAGCAAAAGTCGAGGTGTCGTCGCAAGGGGAAAGCAGTCAAGGAATCACAATGTTATTGCTACGAAAGACTGAATCTAGGCCATCAGAAACACCACCAACACCATCACCAACCCTCTCTCAGTCCGCCATGTCTACCACTAGTTCCACCATATGCAGCTCTCAAGTCCAGCTCACCCTACCAGAGACTCTGAGTAGGACAAGAAAGTATTCATCCTCTCATCCGCGTACACTGGCTTTGAATGCCCACTGTTATGAATGAGTCACTGTAGGAGGCAAAAACAGAAATACTAGCTAAGTCCAGAAAACCAGAGAAGTTGGCAGCTATCAGACTGCAGACCCCTGAACCTATCAACAACAACTAGCAGTAGCTATGGGGGGTTCCTACGGTGCCCTAGACCCCTCGATCACAGCCAGAGAATTAATTAGCCTAAAGACAGAAAGGGTAATCTAAACTGCCCCAGAGCAGACCCCAAAGCAATAGGCAGCCCCCAACATATAATGACGGTGAAGCAAGATGAAAAAACACTCACACAGATAGAAAGATAGGCTGAGCAAATGATGGGGCCCAAGCTAACTAAATAGGACCGTATAGAAAAGCTGCTGTCTGCAATCCGCCAAAACCCTATCAAAACAAGAGCCACAGACTGATAGGGAAAAAAGCCCTGAAGACGCTAGGCTTCAAAAAGACTATATCAGTACTCAGGTATTTTCTGAAGACAGAGCAAAAAGGAATTCAGCTCACCCCAGCAGGGACTGGCAGAAATCCAGAAAAACAAGGCAAAACAAAACCAAAACACAAATGCAAAAGCAGCGCAGAAATCTTAGCTTTAGAGGAGCAGGAATCAGACTGGTCTCCTACAATCCCTCAGGGAAATCACCAGCAAGGCAGAAGGGCGTCGGCTGCCTTATATCCAGTCAGCAATTCCAGTCACCCAGTCATCATCATCTTGCTCAGGTGCTTGGTAATCAGCCTCACTACCTTCCTTCACCAGAAGAAGGAGTTCATCAGACCTCAATGGTGAAGGGGAAAATGAACTCACAACAGCCCACATTGCCAAACTAATCTCGTTAGAGATGATGCCCTACCGGTTGGTTGAAAGCAAAGCTTTCCGCGAGCTCATGGCCTACGCAGTACCACGCTTTGACCTACCTAATCGGCACTTCTTTTCGCGAAAAGCCATCCCAGCCCTCCACGTGCATGTGAATGACCGCATTGTCCATGCATTCAAGCAATCAGTGAGTGGAAAGGTGCACCTCACAACAGATGCATGGTCCAGTAGGCATGGCCAGGGCCGTTACGTGTCCATCACTGCGCACTGGGTTAATATGGTGGATGCAGGGTCCACAGGGGACAGCGGCGGTGGGACAGTGCTGCCTATCCCACGGTATAGGAAACAGTTGGCTGTAGGTGTTCGACCCTCCTCCTCCTCCTCCAGAAGCGAAAGCTCATCCACAGAGCGCAGTCGTGCGAGCACTCCATCCGCAGCTGCCAGTGTTGCACACAAGGTGTCCCACTATCGAACAGCTAGTGATAAGCGTCAGCAGGCTGTGTTGAAGATGATGTGTTTGGGCGACAACAGACACACCGCGGAGGTACTGGCCGACTACTTGCAGCGACAAACTGAGTCATGGCTGGGCAGTCTACATCTTGAGGCAGGCAAAGGTAGTTAGTGATAACAGCCGGAATTTTGTGGCAGCCATAGCCCTTTCAAAACTCAGACACATACCTTGCTTGGCTCACACCTTGAACCTGGTGGTGCAGTGCAACCCTCAATAATTATCCGGAGTGAACACCCCTGCTCCATAAGGTGCGAAGACTGTGCTCGCACATCCACCGGTCGCCCGTACACTCCAGTCGTATGCAGAAGCTGCAGCAATTGCTCCACCTTCCCAAGCACCGCCTAATTATCGATGTTGCAACAAGGTGGAACTCCACCCTGCACATGGTTCAGAGGCTGTGCGAACAGAGGCAGGCTGTAATTCATTTGTGGGAGGATGCACGGGCAGGCAGTTTGCAGGCAGACATGGAGTTGTCTGGTGTGCAATGGTCGAAGCTGAATGACCTCTGTAAAGTCCTTCAGTGTTTTGAGGAATGTACATGGCTGGTAAGCACAGACGACGCCATCATAAGCATGAGCATCTCACTTATGCGTCTGCTCATGCAAACTTTGACGCACATTAAGGAGCAGGCATCTGCAGCCGAGGAGGACGAGGAGGAGGGAAGCCTTGATGACAGTCAGCCATTGTCTGCTCGGGGAAGTCTCGTGGATGAGGTGAAGGAAGAAGAGGAAGAGGAGGAGGAGGAGGATGATGGGTATGATTATTTTGGGGAAGAGGATGCTTCTCAGGGGGCAAGAAAAAATGTTGGCGTGACAAGGTCAGATACAGGGTTTGTGCGTGTTTAGAGGGATGTTAATTTGCCAGAAAGTGCTCCTCCACCCAGCACTCGCAGTGCATTATTGAAACCTGGAACATTGGCCCACATGTCTGATTATGCCTTGCAGATCCTTAAAAGGGACCCCCGCATTGCCAAAATGATGAACGATGACGACTACTGGTTGGCTAGCATCCTGGATCCATGCTATAAAGGCAAATTCCAAAATATCATGCCACAGGAGAACCTAGAGCTAATATTGGCTAACAAACAAGCAACTCTGGTAAACCGTTTATTTGAAGCATTCGCAGCACACAGCAGTGGTGATGTTTTTCCAAAGAGCCGTAGGTGGCAACATGGAAGAGGTGTTTGTGGTGCACACAGCCGAAGTGGCGTTGGACACAGGGGTTTCATGACCATGTTGTGGACTGATTTTTCAAGTACCGCTCACACGACTGGCAATACTGCCTAGATCGAAAGTGACAGGAGACAGCAGTTGTCAACTATGGTAACAAACTACTTCTCCTCCCATATCGATGTTCTCCCTCACCGGTCATTCCCCTTTGACTATTGGGCCAGTAAACTTGACACCTGGCCTGAATTGGCACAATATGCCTTACAGGAGCTCGCTTGCCCTGCTGCTAGTGTGTTATCTGAACGAGTCTTCAGTGCTGCTGGATCAATCCTGACAGAAAAAAGGACCCGTCTGTCGACCCAAAATGTAGATGATCTAACCTTCATTAAAATGAACCATGCATGGGTTTCAAAGGATTTTGTCCCACCCTCCCCTGCTGACACGTAGGTTGCCAGAAAAATGGCTTGCTTTTGTCCTCCTCTTCTGCGGACTTCTCCAATTGCTCCATTTGCAGCTGTAGAATGTCCAACATCAACATATGCCATTTTTTCCACCTCCATAACTGGGCTGCCTCCCCCCACAGGGCCGGGGTCACCACCTCGCGCACGCACCCGTGCGAGTGCCGTTGCCATGGACAGGTGGGTGTGCACACTCTTTGGCAACGGCACTGGCACAAGGTCCCTCATATTAGAATCAAGTGTCTCTGACGGTGGGGGTGCACACCCACTGTCAGACACACCGGCGTACTATGAGGGGCCCTGTGCCAGTACCGCCGCCCACGAGTGGGCCCCCCCTGCTTGCTCAGGGCACCAGCACTTGCAATACTTACCTCTCCCTGCTCCACCACTGTGTAGTCTGGCCAGTTAAATACTTCACTGGGACTGCCAATACAAATTTGGTGAAATGATAGATGATGGCTAAGACATAGCTATGCCCTGTCCTGCTGGGCTCTATCTTCAGATGATCAGTGGCTTCCATTTGTTATGGACGTCGACTCATAATGAGATGCAGTGGTGGTTTATCATCAGCTTTCACGGTTTTCCGACTCACAGACGTATGACATTCCTGCCCACATTTTTAAATGTGTCCTCTCATGCCAATCCAATAGAATCGCCTACGGCCTGTGGCTTGTGTCTTTTGCACTCCAAAGTTACCTGACAGATCATGATAGGCAGTGAGGACAATGTCTACATCTGTCCCTGTGATCACAATTTGATGGAGATGAGTAACGGTGATGGGTTCCACGGTACTGCGATACAGCAAACCTTTCTTCACAAGAACTCTTTTCGCTGTCTCCACAGACAAAGTAATTGAGGGTCAGCGTTGCCTCTGAGAATTCTCCCGGGAGTTTTTTCCATGATTAGTAATTCTAAAATTTCTGCAATCAGTCGACTTTCCGTCTGTACTTGTATCCATCTCGTTTCCTCTTGCGGAGAGTCTGGACTGTCTTACTGAGACTGAAATATATATGAAGATTGAAAAATACCCCAACAGTGTATACTGGTGTACGCTTCGAACACATAACCCTTTATCTACTTCTTAGATTCTTGTCTAATCCATACTGAGGCTGTGAGTGTCTTTGTCGGACTCCAGAAATATGCACGCAGATTTTTAATGTTTAAACTATGCTATATATACCTGCTATCCAGTGATACTGTACCCTTTCTCAACTTTCTACAATCATGTTGAATCCATTCTGGGCCTGAGACCGTCTGAGTCTGCCTCCTGATATATAGACATAGGTTTTTCAGGTGTACACTATGCTACATATATACCTGTTATCCGGTGATACTGTACCTTTTCTAAACTTTGTACAATCACGTCAAATCCATACTGGGCCTGAGACCCTCTGAGTCTGCCTCCTGATATATAGACATAGGTTTTTAATGTTTAAACTATGCTATATATACCTGTTATCCGGTGATACTGTACCCTTTCTCAACTTTGTACAATCACGTCAAATCCTTACTGGGCCTGAGACCCTCTGAGTCTGCCTCCTGATAAATAGACATAGGTTTTTCATGTGTAAACTATGCTACATACATACCTGTTATCCGGTGATACTGTACCCTTTCTCAACTTTCTACAATCTTGTCGAATCCATACTGGGCCTGACAACGTCTGAGTCTGCCTCCTGATTAGAGATGAGCGGTGTTCGAGTCGACCTGTTCGACAAACATTCGACGAACTTGCCTCGTGTTCGAAGAACCAAAACGAACTGGAACGCTAGCGGGGTGGCTCAACACTACTCCTGAATATATAGATGTACATTTTTAAAGTTTAAACTATGCTATATATACCTGGTATCTGGTGATACTGTACCCTTTCTGCTTCTGATACAGTACCATATATCTGATGTTATTTTGGGTTCATGTTCTGCAACATTTTGAAGTTTGGTGGAAGAGGCCGCGGATGTGGGGGGGCCAGGTGGTGCTGATGGTGGTGGTGCATCTGCTGGCAGTGGCAAAAGCACAACAGAAGATAAGGCAGGAGGTGTTGAGCCTGCGTCATGGTCTGGCTCCGGAACGCCTGGAAGGCTACCTTTTCTGGGAGTAGGTTAACCGCTTTTAAAGCCGGAGCATCAGGAACTGGTTTTGGCTTACATTGCCGATTCAGACTCCAGCAAATATGCCCTCCTCTTCTGAAGTTTCAAAAAATGCAAGCACTGAGTCGTCAAGTGCTGGCTCCTGGTCAGGAAGAACCCCTTTCCTTGTGTCCTTCACACCCACTAAAAGTGAATGATGCAGCAGGCCACACTTCACATTAGTCCATGTAGCTCTTTCTATAATACCATGCCTGGGTTATCAAGTCAAATCTTAAATTCCCCAGTCCAAGATGAATCTGACATGGAGTGTGGGTGGCCAGCCAGGGCAGTGGGGTTAATCGGTACCAGGCCGGTGTCTCAGAGGGATGTGTCACGTTGGTGGTGATGACCCGTTACGTGGCCCTGGGCGTCCATGCAAAGGGGTGAATAACGTTTATAGGTGAATGATACATGATGCCACCTGTGGTTTCTGATCAGATTGACCCGCGCTGCAGTGTCGCTTCTCTGGGACAGATGTTGTGGTGCAGCTAAGATGTAGAAACCCTGCACAGTTAGGGCCATAGTCGCAGGGCAGATGAAAGAGTTGGTAGATGGTGTGCAGTGCAGGATGTAGCAGAGCCGTGCGCCAGGCGCAGGAGAAAGATGACAGACACAGTTGTGCAGTTCCTTTACCTCTACTTGGTAAGTGTCGAACAGGACCCAGAGTACAAATGGAGAAGGAGTTGGTCAGCCTGGAAGCAAATTTGGAATTCACTCTCTGCAGATAGGTAGTGTGGCCTCCGTTCTAGCGCTTATCTGAGGTACTCGCAGTACTGAGTTCACTGAAGTTCCCCCTGTTGACTCTCTTTTGGAACTTTCTCGTATGGCAGGCAGCCATAGCCTTTTCCTTCTGGCTCACACGTTGCTGCTGGAGCCGCCGAGCCTTAGTTGGGAACAGAGCATTTACAGCTGCTACTTCCTCTGGTTTCTGCTGCAGGACCGTCAGTATCCCTACAAACTCGGAGACCGGAATCCCGACCATGCGCTCCAGCTAGGAGTGAGCCTTAACTCTGCTCATCCTCCAGTTCCCCTTCTCACGTCCACACACTTCCTCTTCCCTTCACAGACTGCCCTAACTTACCTCCTCCCGACCACAGAAAGCAACTCCTCAGCAGTCAGGTTCAGAGGTCTCCCTGCTGGCCTGGAGTGGGAACTGTGTTGTGTGTTGGTTTAACTGCTAGAGAGATCCTTCGTTGCTCCCAAGCATGACATCACACTCAGTAGGCCACTGTGGCGACCGTACTCCTGGGGGCACCACAAGTGCACTGATGCCCAGCCACTGCTAGATGATTCTGCTGGTACATTGACCCAGACCACTACATTCCCCTCGCACTCTACACAGCCAGAATCTGACCCTGATTAAACTCAGGTTCCCCTTCCCGCATACTATACCACCGTACACGGTGACAAAGAGGAAGGTGCAGATGAAAGTGCAGGTTCCTTGAGCAGGTGGGGGGGCATACTCATGGGCGACGGCACTGGCACAGGGCCCCTCATAGTATGCAAAAGTGTCTCTGCCTGTGGGAGGGCCTACCCGCCGTCAGACACACTGCCGTACTATGAGGGGCCCTGTGCCAGTGCTGTCGCCAACGAGTGGGCCCCCCCTGCTTGCTCAGGATCACAGCACTTGCAAAGTTGAAATACTTACCTCTCCCTGATCCACCGTCGTGACGTCTTCCACGTTTCCTGACAGTGACATTCTGGTCAGAGAGCGTGATGACATCACGTCTGTGCGCCCTCTGCCTAAACAGTCCAAGTGCAGTGAGATGGAAGGTGGGGACGATGAGGAGTCCAGACTAGTACAGGGATTCCCTAGCGAGGATACTTATTTAATTGTTTTCAATGTTGGGACAGCTATTTTTGGGGAGCACTATACTCTGGAGAATGATATATGAGGCCCACCATACACTGGAGCATTCCAAAGGTTAACATCAGACACTGGAGCAGCATTTACAGGGCCCATTATGCACTGGAGCATTAGAAATGGGGCCCATTATATATGGATTTCGTTTGACCCGACTTTTGAGAAAGTCGGGTTTCATGAAACCCGACTCGACCCTTAAAAAGGCAAAGTCGCTCATCTCTAAAAACGATTGTTCATCAGACTATCATTGGTTCAATGGTTGTTCCATCATCGACCGACTTCTATGTAATGTGTATGGCCACCTTTATAAAAGAGAAAGCCATAGTGGGAAGCCCGTGAATAAAAGAAATAATATTGGGGGAGGCATGAATATCATCAGGTCAGTCTCATAAGCAGTAATACGGAGTCAGTGCTTGGTTCAGGCATGGTTAAGCCCCTTTATTCTCCACCAGCCTAAAAGCAGTGCTGCTCCAAACATGGACCCTACGCCATGTAGACTCATGGCCTGTATTATTTCTTCTCTAAGTATTTCCTTTATTGTTTCATGCATATTCTTTTATCTTCGTCAGTAGAGTTGAGCGACTTTTGGTTTTTTAGGGTCGAGTTTCGTTTCGTGAAACCCGACTTCTCCAAAAGTCGGGTCGAGCAAGATCGGCCGATTACAGGGAAAAGTCGGGGTCGTCCCGAAACACGAAACCCAATGTAAGTCAATGGGGAATAAAAGTCGGCAGTGAGAGGAGGACAGGAAACACTCCTACAGTGCTCATTTGAATGCCAAAAGCATAAATTCTTCTTACTTAAGCTTGTCAACCTTAATTAACTTCATAATACAAGTTACGCACTGAAAAATGGGGGTTATTTGGCTAAAGTTGTGGGGGGGTAGGGCTGGCTCCAGGTTTTCATGTGCCCTGGGCGAAAGAGCGCCCCTTTAACACATACCACAACTCATCATGCTCCGATACGGCAGAGAAATAGCGGTATAGTACAATAAAAAATACTTCACTTTTTACATCTCATGACGAGGCCCATCTATTTCTCCATACAGAATCATTGGTCCCATATAATGTTTGAAACAGTATATGATGAGCTCCACATAATACTACAGTATATGTTGGTCCCCATGGATGAAGCTCCACTGTCTTATGGGCCCAAATAATGCTCCAAACATAATGGGCCCCATTTCTAATGCTCTAGTGTATAATGGGCCCTGTAAATGCTGCACCAGTGTCTGATGTCCACCTTTGGAATGTTCCAGTGTATGGTGGGCCCCATCTATCATTCTCCAGAGTATAGTGCTCCCCAAAAATTGCTGTCCCAACATTGAAAACAATCAAATAAGTCTCCTCGCTAGGGAATCCCTGCACTAGTCTGGACTCCTCGTCGTCCCCATCTTCCATCTCACTGCACAGTATTTCAACCTTGCAAGTGCTGTGATCCTGAGCAAGCAGGGGGGGGCCCACTCGTTGGCGACGGCACTGGCACAGGGCCCCTGATAGTACGGTGGTGTGTCTGATGGCGGGTGGGCCGAACCTGCACTTTCATCTGTAGCTTCCTCTTTGTCACCGTGTAAGATGGAACTGTATATGGGAAGGGTAACCTGAGTTTCATCAGGGTCAGATTCAGGCCGTGTAGCGTGCGAGGGGAATGTAGTGGTCTGGGTCAATGTACCAGCAGATTCATCGAGCAGTGGCTGGGCATCAGTGCACTTGTGTCGCCCCCAGGAGTACGGTCGCCACAGTGGCATTACCTTCCTCCTAGGGAGTGTGATGTCATGCTTGGGAGCAACGAAGGATCTCTCTAGCAGGTTAACTGATTGGGCGGCGTTATTCCCACGAGTCATGACCCTCCAAACAGCGTTAATGAAGGCAAAGTGTTTGTTTTACGTGGGCAGTATGGTTGCAAAGCTGAACCTTAAAGGAATGTCCAGAAGGGCACCACCAGGAGTGGAGCCTATGGTTAAATTCGACTCCACCTGGGAAACCTCAACCATGCCAGCTACAGAACAGATGCACACATTGCAAGCTTAATTCCGTTAACGAACGAGACTCCGTCATGCCCCGCGGTCCGAGTCCGGCTTACTAGAGGGACACGTGAGGTTCTGGCACATGAGATTGGCCAATAACTGGTGTGTCATGCCCTTACATGTCCGTGGCTGCATGTGCGCTACACTGAAAAGGCCAGCGTTTGTCGCTTATAGGTGCAGATAACCCGCTGAACAACGTTAGTGATGGGGATCACTGATTACAATTATTACCCGCGAACGATGATTTCCCAGTAAGTGCAGGTCAACCGCAGCTCCGGAATTAGGCCTAACCGTCATTCCTGAAAAAATGAAAAACTTACGTGTGCAAACCACAGGTGCTGTAGCTTGCTTAACAGCTCGCCAGCCGTTCTCACGCCCAGTATGGATTACACGTGATTGCACAAAGGTGAGAAAGGGTACTGTATCCCCGGATAACATGTATGGATAGCGTACACATTCAAAATATATGTCTATACATCAGGAGGCAGGCTCAGACGGTGTTAGGCCCAGTATGGATTGCACGTGATTGCACAAAGGTGAGAAAGGGTACCGTATCCCTGGATAACATGTATGGATTGCGTACACATTCAAAATATATGTCTGTACATCAGGAGGCAGGCTCAGATGGTGTTAGGCCCAGTATGGATTGCACGTGATTGCACAAAGGTGAGAAAGGGTACCGTATCCCTGGATAACATGTATGGATAGCGTACACATTCAAAAGATATGTCTATACATCAGGAGGCAGGCTCAGACGGTGTAAGGCCCAGTATGGCTTGCAAGTGATTGCACAAAGGTGAGAAAGGGTACCGTATCCCCGGATAACATGTATGGATAGCGTACACATTCAAAATATATGTCTATACATCAGGAGGCAGGCTCAGACGGTGTTAGGCCCAGTATGGCTTGCACATGATTGCACAAAGGTGAAAAAGGGTACCGTATCCCCGGATAACATGTATGGATAGCGTACACATTCAAAATATATGTCTATACATCAGGAGGCAGGCTCAGACGGTGTTAGGCCCAGTATGGATTGCACGTGATTGCACAAAGGTGAGAAAGGGTACAGTATCCCTGGATAGCATGTATGGATAGCGTACACATTCAAAATATATGTCTGTACATCAGGAGGCAGGCTCAGACGGTGTTGGGCCCAGTATGGATTGCACGTGATTGCACAAAGGTGAGAAAGGGTACCGTATCCGAGGATAACATGTATGGATAGCGTACACATTCAAAATATATGTCTATACATCAGGAGGCAGGCTCAGACGGTGTTAGGCCCAGTATGGATTGCACGTGATTGCACAAAGGTGAGAAAGGGTACCGTATCCGAGGATAACATGTATGGATAGCGTACACATTCAAAATATATGTCTATACATCAGGAGGCAGGCTCAGACGGTGTCAGGCACAGTATGGATTTGACGGCCCAGACTACACAGCGGAGGAGCAGGGAGAGGTAAAGATTGCAAATGCTGGGGCCCTGCCCAAGCAAGGGGGGCCCACTCGTGGGCGTCGGTACTGGCACTGGGCACCTCATAGTATGGCGGTGTGTCTAACGGAGGGTGTGCACCACCACCGTCAGAGACACTTGATTGCACTATAAGGGACCCTGTGCCAGTGCCTGCGCCCAAGAGTAGGCCTACCCACCTGTCCAGGGCAACGGCACTCGCACGGTGTCATGCGCTAGGTGGTGACCCCGGCCATGGGGGGGGAGGCAGCACAGTTAGGGAGTTTTAGAAAGTGGCATATGTTGATGTTGGACATTCAGCTGATGCAAAAGGCGAAATAGGTCAAGTCCCAGGAAGAGGTGGACCAAAACAAGCCATTTTTCTGTCACCCTGTGTGTCATCAGGGGAAGGTGGGACAAAATCCTTGGAAACCCATGCATGGTTCATTTTAATGAAGGTTAGATCATCCACATTTTGGGTTGACAGACGGGTCCTTTTTTCTGTCAGGATTGATCCAGCTGCACTGAAGACTCTTTCCGATAGCACACTTGCAGCTGGGCAAGCGAGCTCCTGTAAGGCATATTGGGCCAATTCAGGCCAGGTGTCCAGTTTAGCGGCCCAATAGTCAAAGGAGAATGACCTGTGTGGGAGAACATCGATATGGGAGGAAAAGTAGTTTGTAACCATAGTTGACAACTGCTGTCTCCTGTTACTTTCCATCGATGCAGTATTACCAGTTGTGTGAGCGGTACTTGAAAAATCAGTCCACAACATTGTCATGAAACCCCTGTCTCCAACACCACTTCTGCTGTGTGCACCATGAACACCTCTGCCAAGCTGCCCCCGGCCCATACGGCTCGTGTGAGAACCATCACCGCTGCTGTGTGCTGGGAATGCCTCAAGCAACCGATTTACTAGAGTTGCTTGTTTATTAGCCAATATTAGGTCAAGGTTCTCCTGTGGCATGATGTTTTGTAATTTGCCTTTATAGCGTGGATCCAGGATGCTGGCCAACCAGTAGTCGTCATCGTTCATCATTTTGGCAATGCGGGGGTCCCTTTTTAGGATCTGCAAGGCATAATCTGACATGTGGGCCAATGTTCCCGGTGTCAATGATGCACTGCGAGTGCTGGGTGGAGGAGCACTTTCTGGCAAATCCACATCCCTCCAGTCACGCACAAACCCTGTACCAGACCTTGCCACGCCAACATTTTCACTTGCCCCACGAGATGCATCCTCCCCTAAGTAATCATCCCCATCATCATCCTCCTCCTCCTCTTCTTCCTCCACCTTGTCCAGGAGAGGTCCCTGAGCAGACAATGGCTGAATGTCATCAAGGATTCCCTCCTCCTCTTCCTCCTCATCAACATTGGCTGCAGACGCCTGCTCCTTAAGGTGCGTCAAAGTTTGCATAAGCAGACGCATAAGTGGGATGCTCATGCTTAGGATGGCGTCGTCTGCGCTTACCAGCCGTGTGCATTCCTCAAAACACTGAAGGACTTTACAGAGGTCTTTCAGCTTCGACCACTGCACACCTGTCAACTCCATGTCTGTTCTCAAAGTGCCTGGCCGTGTATCCTCCCACAAATGCATTATGGCCTGCCTCTGCTCGCACAGCCGCTCCACCATGTGCAGGGTGGAGTTCCACCTTGTTGCAATGTCGATAATGAGGCGGTGGTTGGGAAGGTGGAGCAATCGCTGCAGCTTCTGCATACGAACGTAGTGTACAGGCGACCGGCGGATGTGCGCGCACAGTCTTCGCAGCTTCTGGAGCAGGGCTGTTAACTCCGGATAATTTTTGAGGAAGCACTGCACCACCAGGTTCAAGGTGTGAGCCAAGCAAGGTATGTGGCTGAGTTTTGAAAGGGCTATGGCTGCCACAAAATTACGGCTGTTATCACTAACTACCTTTCCTGCCTCAAGATGTACACTGCCCAGCCATGACTCAGTTTGTCGCTTCAAGTACTCGGCCAGCACCTCGGCGGTGTGTCTGTCGCCCAAACACATCATCTGCAACACAGCCTGCTGACACTTTCCACTAGCTGCTTGACAGGGGGACACCTCGTGTGCAACAGTGGCAGCTGCAGATGGAGTGCTCGTACGACTGCGCTCTGTGGACGAGCTTTCGCTTCTGGAGGAGGAGGAGGAGGAGGGTAGAACGCCTACAGCCAACTGTTTCCTATACCGTGGGCTAGGCAGCACTGTCCCACCACCGCTGTCCCCTGTGGACCCTGCATCCACCACATTAACCCAGTGCGCAGTGATGGACACGTAACGGCCCTGGCCATGCCGACTGGACCATGCATCAGTTGTGAGGTGCACCTTTCCAGTCACTGACTGCTTGAGTGCATGGACAATGCGGTCTTTTACATGATGGTGGAGGGCTGGGATGGCTTTGCGAGAGAAGAAGTGGCGACTGGGTAGGTCATAGCGTGGTACTGCATAGGCCATGAGTTCGCGGAAAGCTGCGCTTTCCACCAACCAATAGGGCATCATCTCAAACGAGATTAGTTTGGCAATGTGGGTGTTCAAACCCAGTGTACGCGGATGAGAGACTGAGTACTTTCTTGACCTACTCATAGTGTCTGGGAGGGTGAGCTGGACTTGAGAGCTGCATATGGTGGAAGTAGCGGTGGACAGGGCGGACTGAGAGAGGGTTGATGATGGTGATGGAGTTGGTGTTCTTTCTGATGGCCTAGATTCAGTATTTCGTTGATATAACAGTGGGATTCCCTGACTGCTGTGGCCTTGCAACGACACCTCAACATTTGCTGCTGTGCTAACCGGTGGGCTTACAGTGGGGGAAACAGTGTAGCGTTGTTGACTACCTTCTTTGTGATCAGTTGCACATGTGGCACTTGAGGTTTGGTGTTGTGTCCACGCTTGCAAGTGCATGCTGGTTAAATGTCTAAGCATGCAACTGGTATTCAAATTTTTCAGATTTTTCCCTCAGCTAAAGGTCTTTGCGCACTTCTTACAGATAACCTTGGCCTGATCATGAGGATTTTGTTCAAAAAAGTGCCACACTGCACTTTTCCTACTTTGGCAGACATTTTGCGGCCTAGCACGCTGTGATCTTTTGACCCTCTGGACAAGCTGTCCAGCAACTCTTTTGATTTTTGGAACCTGTCTTTGGAGTGCTCCGGGCCTGCCAGATAACAGCTGTTGTGATGTCGATGTCTGCTGTGGATGCTCCTCCTCATCTGAGCTATTGGAAGCAGCACCCTCTTCCCCCAATGGATGCCAATCTGGGTCAACAACTGGGTCATCCATCACCTCCTCTTCAATGTCATGTGCACCTTCCTCTGTGTCACCGTGTATGGTGGTATAGTGTGCGGGAAGGGGCACCTGAGTCTCATCAGGGTCAGAATCTGGCTCTGTACACTGCGAGGACAATGTAGTGCTCTGAGTGAATGTACCAGCAGAATCATCTATCAGCGGCTGTGCATCAGTGCACTCCATGTCAGATTCATCTTGGCCTGGGTAATTCACCATTTCACTTGATAATCCAGGCATGGTATGTGAAAACAGCTCCATGGAGTAATCAGTAGTATGGCCTGCGTCATCCTTCAATCTTGGTTGGGGTGAAGGACACAAGGAAAGGTGTGGTTCATGAACATGAGCCTCCAATGACGACTCAGTGCTTTTATATTTTACAACTTCAGAAGAGGAAGCGATAGAGCTGGAGGCTGAGTCAGCAATGTAAGACAAAACTTTTTCCTGAAGCTCTGGCTTTAAAAGCGGTTTGCCAACTCCTAGAAAACTAAGCCTTCGAGGCCTTGTGGAGCCAGACGATGACGCAGGCTCAACACCTCCTGCATTCGGTCCTATTTTGCTTTTGCCACTACCATCAGATCCACCACCAACACCATCATTACCAGCTGCCAACCCCCGCCCAATTCCACGGCCTCTTCCACCAGCCTTCCTCATTTTTGGTAGAAATGTAGACAAAATCCAACAAACT
The DNA here is from genome assembly GCF_039654945.1 of Dendrobates tinctorius. Taxonomy (NCBI): domain Eukaryota; kingdom Metazoa; phylum Chordata; class Amphibia; order Anura; family Dendrobatidae; genus Dendrobates; species Dendrobates tinctorius. The sequence continues at coordinate 30,110,991 of NW_027361733.1, forward strand.
ATATAGTAATGTAAAACAAGGTACAAGGTGTCTATAGGACAGGGGAGATTTTGAATTTCTGCAGACACTTGTGGACACTGGACACTTTTGGATTGTGTGAGGCCCACTGAATATCAGAACGCTATGTCACAGGCTCGATGGCACAGGTGTGAAAAAAGTGACTACAGGATCACAGAGATTTTGAATTTCTGCACACACTAGTGGACACTGGACACTTTTGGATTGTGTGAGGCCCACTGAATATCAGAGCGCTATGTCACAGGCTCGATGGCACAGGTGTGAAAAAAGTGACTACAAGATAAGGGAGATTTTGAATTTCTGCACACACTAGTGGACACTGGTCACTTTTGGATTGTGTGAGGCCCACTGAATATCAGAGCGCTATGTCACAGGCTCGATGGCACAGATGTGAAAAAAGTGACTACAGGATAAGGGAGATTTTGAATTTCTGCACACACTAGTGGACACTGGACACTTTTGGATTGTGTGAGGCCCACTGAATATCAGAGCGCTATGTCACAGGCTCGATGGCACAGGTGTGAAAAAAGTGACTACAGGATAAGGGAGATTTTGAATTTCTGCACACACTAGTGGACACTGGACACTTTTGGATTGTGTGAGGCCCCCTGAATATCAGAGCGCTATGTCACAGGCTCGATGGCACAGGTGTGAAAAAAGTGACTACAGGATAAGGGAGATTTTGAATTTCTGCACACACTAGTGGACACTGGACACTTTTGGATTGTGTGAGGCCCACTGAATATCAGAGCGCTATGTCACAGGCTCGATGGCACAGGTGTGAAAAAAGTGACTACAGGATAAGGGAGATTTTGAATTTCTGCACACACTAGTGGACACTGGACACTTTTGGATTGTGTGAGGCCCACTGAATATCAGAGCGCTATGTCACAGGCTCGATGGCACAGGTGTGAAAAAAGTGACTACAGGATCACAGAGATTTTGAATTTCTGCACACACTAATGGACACTGGACACTTTTGGATTGTGTGAGGCCCACTGAATATCAGAGCGCTATGTCACAGGCTCGATGGCACAGGTGTGAAAAAAGTGACTACAGGATAAGGGAGATTTTGAATTTCTGCACACACTAGTGGACACTGGACACTTTTGGATTGTGTGAGGCCCACTGAATATCAGAGCGCTATGTCACAGGCTCGATGGCACAGGTGTGAAAAAAGTGACTACAGGATCACAGAGATTTTGAATTTCTGCACACACTAGTGGACACTGGACACATTTGGATTGTGTGAGGCCCACTGAATGTCAGAGCGCTATGTCACAGGCTCGATGGCACAGGTGTGAAAAAAGTGACTACAGGATCACAGAGATTTTGAATTTCTGCACACACTAGTGGACACTGGACACTTTTGGATTGTGTGAGGCCCACTGAATATCAGAGCGCTATTTCACAGGCTCGATGGCACAGGTGTGAAAAAAGTGACTACAGGATAAGGGAGATTTTGAATTTCTGCACACACTAGTGGACACTGGACACTTTTGGATTGTGTGAGGCCCACTGAATATCAGAGCGCTATGTCACAGGCTCGCTGGCACAGGTGTGAAAAAAGTGACTACAGGATAAGGGAGATTTTGAATTTCTGCACACACTAGTGGACACTGGACACTTTTGGATTGTGTGAGGCCCACTGAATATCAGAGCGCTATGTCACAGGCTCGATGGCACAGGTGTGAAAAAAGTGACTACAGGATAAGGGAGATTTTGAATTTCTGCACACACTAGTGGACACTTTTGGATTGTGTGAGGCCCACTGAATATCAGAGCGCTATGTCACAGGCAGAAATTGGCTAGTGTATCACAAACTACAAGGTATATGTAGAATTGGGCAGAATAGGAATCTCCCTAGAGTGTAGGTCTGTAAGAACGGAACAAGTCCTCCACTTATCCTTCCACAGTGACACACAGATAGCTTCACTGTGGCTGTGATAACAGCCGTTACACGGTACTGTGTGAGGAGCGTACACCGCTGTATGGTGTGAAAAAATGCACGCTCAGTACCTCAGCAGGACAAAAAAAAAAATTGGGATTGCTTTTAAAAAAGCAGTTTGCAGAGCAGTGGGTAAACAGCACTGCAGCTGTCAGGAAGCCTTAGAAGGCAGCCTAACAACCAACACCGCTGATCCACAACAATATAGCCTCCCCTTGCACTGCACACACAGTGACTGGTGTGTTGTACAGGCAAAATCGCTAGCAGCAGAAGCAGTTTTTTTTTCTTCTTCCCTGCCTAACGCTCTCCCTACAGAATCAGCAACCTCTCCCTATGCTAAGATCGGCAGAAGTAAGATGGCGGTCGGCGTGCACGCCCTTTTATAACCCCTGTGACGCCCACCAAAGCAAGAAAATCACTTGCATGCCCTTCTGAAAGATGGTGGTGACCCCTGCCTATTTCATCACGTTGCCCACAGTATCCGTGGATCCTGATTGGCTGAAAAAGAGCACAAAACAAACTTTTGAAACGCGACTTTGGCGCGTAAGTCGCCGACCTCGTGGCCAACCTCATCCTAGGGTCGGGTTTCGTTTCATGAAACCCGACTTTGCCAAAAGTCGGCGACTTGAAATTTTTCGACCCGTTTCGCTCAACTCTATTCGTCAGCAATCAGAAGATTCATAATCTCAAGCTTCAAGGGAGCTAATAAGCCTCGCAGCCTGTGGAGATTCTTCTGTCTCTATCAGCAGGCGAACACTTTGTTACAGCAACAGCAAATTAGCTGCTAATGTCGAAGCAGAAGATGTTTGCATTACAGACAACATATGATTAAGGGTGGTCCAGGTGTGAGGATCATTACATTGATGGATGTAATCACTGAGAGACTTCTCTTAGAGGAACTGAATTTATCTTCCTATTGAGATGTCTGTGGATTTGCTCTTATGGAAGACTAAATATCAAATCTATGCAGAACTGTGCCGGGATCCTCAGGACTTGTAGGATTCAGATGGGGGGTCTAAACATATGTGAAAATCAGGCATATTTGGAAAAATTAATATGCAGTCTCTTGGCTGCTACAACCTATTGTGTGTGATACTTTCTGCTCAGCCATGTATCTAAACCTAAAGAATATATGCACACAAATCAGAATTTCTACAGATCCAAGGCAAATCAGCAAAGTTTGCATGTGCAGTTTGTGACTGCAGATTTCATTGTTGAAAGTTAATGTTGGTGAAATCCACAATGTAAATTCGCAGAAATATTTGACAATTTACGAAATCTCCTTAACCTGTCAATGAGATTTGGTAAAATCTCAAGTACTTTGGAAGTAGTGTATTACACTCTTGATTTGACATTGCAACACCCAAGTGCAAAATCCACAGCTTATTAGCCCCATGTGCATTTATGGGTTGAATGGCATGTGGCTTCACCGCTTGATTTCTCAGTATGTGCACATGTGATTAAAACAAAATACGTATAATTTTATTGTTGTACTAGGACTTATGGTTTCAGTAGCAAAACTGTCCTGGCGGATTCCATTATTCCATTTTAGCATATTATATGTGATACTCTGCTGTAAAGGCAGCATATCTAAGGCAATCATGTGTTGTACTGTCTGTTGAGCCAGGGTATTGTCGGGATGTTCTCTTAAAATAAGATCTAAATGATTGCCTGTACATGACCAAATAAATATAAGATGAGTGCACGCATAAAAGAGACACACTGAACACAGAGTCAGATGTATACTGCAATCTCAGCAAAGGCTGGCCCACAACTGGACTTTATTCTTAAAATAAAGAATCTTGTGACAGACAGGAAAAGACACAATCTTCTGAACAGCCAGTGTCAGTCTATGATAGATCGATGCCAACTCCACTCCATATATGGTGTCTTCAGTGTGTCTTAACTTAACTTTCACATTCCAAAGATTCCTTCCAGGGTATTGTCCCAGGACACAGATGCCATGTTGCTACACCATATCTGAAGGTTTTTTTGTTTTTTTTATAATTCTTTCTTTAAAGACTCACAACGAAATCCAGGTTAACATAATCATTGAAACCAGACAAGTAGACGAATACAAGCAGTACAACTTAACTCCCGACCAAGACAATCATCCACAAGTCCTTAACATCCGGGGAGCCGGTAGTAGAGGTCAATTCGGAGGGTCTTTCATTTTTAAACTTTTAACAAACAGTATAGGAAAGAAAAGACAGAGCAGAGGAAGAAGAAGGAGAGCAGTTGAAGCAAAAAAAAGAGAGTTGGGGAAAATAAAAAATGGAGCCAAGAGAGGCAAAAAAAAAAAAAGGGGGGAGGGAAGGAAAAAACGAGGGGGTAAGGGAAGGAGTACCCACGCGACCAAGTCCACCACTCAACCTGCATGATGTTTTCAATTAACCTCAGGGGGGTTTGCCTCCAGCATTAGATCACAATACTCACTAGAGCTTCGAAAATCCATCCCTCCAAGCCAAGTAGCCCAAAGCTTTGGGTATGATTCATGCATGGATGAGGTCAGGTCCTCCATATACATAATTTCATTGACTTTTGCGATCCACTGAGTTATGGTTGGAGGAGCTGGACTCTTCCATCTCTCCGGGATGCAAGCCCTCGCAGCCATGATCAAAAATTTCAACAGAAAGGATTTATAGATCCGGAGAGGGATTTCATTATGTTGGAGTAGTATCAGAGTCGGAGTCAACTTTTCGGAACAGCCCGTATCCCGACAAATAATTTCCCACACCTCTGTCCAAAATGATGGCAAAACGTCACATTGCCAGAAAATATTAAAAATCGTGCCCTCTGCCCTTCCACACCTCCAGCAGTAGGGGTCAATTTCCAGAAATATGGTGTGCAACCTCGACGGCACTCTGTACCATCTGGACAAAATCTTATAGCCAGCCTCCTGGAACCTAGAGTTAATCGAGGCACAGTGTACAAGGGTAAAAATTCGAGTTCTCTGATCTTCCGTAAAAGAAATATTTAAATCTCTCTCCCACTGCGCAAGGAAAGAAGGGGGAGACCGGCTCCGTGGGTCCATCAGCATAGAGTAGGTTTTAGCTAAGGTGTGTCTGATTGGGCCCGGGCTATTACATAAAAGCTCAAATTGGGTTTTGGGTCATCTAAATGAACTCTTAGGGGGAAGGCTGCTGAAAAAGTGGGTAAGTTGCAAACACCTCCAACTGCCCAGGTGTATTGGATCTGTTTTGGTGGTAAGGTCACTCAGAGAAGGCCAGGAGGCTCCCTCTCCCCAGTTTTCTACCCTATCCATCCCCAAATCTATCCACAGACGAAACGAAAATATTAAGCGCCTCGGACTTTGAAAAATTAATCTTGAAATTAGACAATTGGGCATATGTTCTGAATTCATTCATTAGGTTAGGCAGGGAGATCTTAGGTGAGATAATGAAGAAAAGAAGGTCATCAGCGTATGCTGCTACTTTATAAGTGTTTAGAAGTACATGAATACCCGAAATATTGGATTTGGCTCTAACATGTCTAAGAAAGGGTTCAAGGGTGAGGATGAAAATGAAGGGGGACAGAGGGCATCTCTGTCGTGTGCCATTATACATATAAAACGGATCTGAAAGTGCATCATCCACACGTACCCTTGCGGAAGGGACTGAATATAGAGACAGGATCCACTGGAGCATCCTTGTTCCCAGACCCAGGTGAATGAGAGTCTCTTCCATGAAAACCCAATTGACCCTATCAAATGCCTTCTCGGCATCAATGGATAAGAGGATTGATGGGACATTCCAGGATTTAGCATGATGAATTAAGTTGATAGACTTAATAGTATTATCTCTGGCCTCTCGGCCTGGCATAAATCCAGCTTGGTCTGGGTGAACATATCTGAAGGTTTAATAATTTCATTAGCCATTCTCTCCTTCACAGTATGAAAGTCTCAAATTATACAGTATATTATACCTATACAACTTAGAAAAAACATGCATAGAAACCACTAAGCAACTATTAGCACACGTAATAAAACATAGGTTACTTAATTACAAGCAAACAGGTAAGGATGTTAACTTTAGTAGCCATTCAAACCAATTCGTGTCAACGTCTGTGCATGTTATCAGGCAAAAATCACCAGGGTATGTGAACTTTTGTTAAGGATCATTTGGATGTTTTGAATTGTCATTATGATTTAAAAAGAGAAAACACAGTAGTTTGACAATAAATGGCTTCACCCAACCATTAACCATGAGTGGAGAAAAAATTTTGGTGTTATCATTCATATTCTCTGAAAAAAGGCCATATATATATATATATATATATATATACTGTATATATATATATATATACAGTATATATATATATATATATATATCCCTTGTGGCAGTGGATGAGAGAGGAGCGGCAATGGCGCAGGGGCGGGTCACCGGAGGCAGGAGCTGGCTGCAGCAGCTAACACTGTGCCCGCTGTTAAAGAAAATGAATATTCACTGCTTCCCATGCCCATAGTCCCTATGTGCTGAAGCCAGCATCGAGAGGTGGGAGGGACTATGGGAGTGGAGAGTAGTGAATGTTCATTCTCTTTAATAGCAGGCACATGTGATCGCCTGGCAGCTGCGGCTAACAGTGTGCTTGCTATTAAAGAAGATGAATAGTCACTGTTCTCCATTCCCATAGTCTAGCGTATGGGGAGCAGTGAATATTTGGGCAGCTGACCTTGGCGTGTAATGGCGTATGGCTGTGACATCATGCTCTGCTTACACACTGCAGACAGCTGCCAGCATCAGAACAGGACGCCGCTGCAAGGGAGTGGAGGGAAGATAAGTAGAATTGTTTATTTTTTTTAATGTGTGCAGCATGATGAAAGACTGTGTATACCAGAATGGGGGGAACATGTCTAACAGGATGGGGTCATGTATACCAAGATGGGGATGGGGCCTTGTATACCAGGATGCTGGCCATGTACACCAGGATGGGGATGGGGGCCATGTATACCTGTATTGGGATGGGGGCCATGTAAATCAGGATTGGAATGTGGAGTCATGTATACCAGGATTGGGATGTGGAGTCATGTATACCAGGTTTGGGATCGGGGGCTATATATAAGAGGAAGGGGGGCATGTATACATGTATACCAGGATAGGGATGGGGGCCATGCATACCAGGACTGGGATGGAGCAAAGTATAAGAGGATTGTAATGGGGGGCCATTTATGCCAGGATTAGGATGTGGGGCCATGTATATCAGGATGGGGATGGTGGCCATGTATACCAGGATGGGGATGGGGGCCATGTATACAAGTATGTGGGACCATGTATACCAGGATGGGTATGGGGGGCCATGTGTACCTGGATGGGGACATATATATCAGAATGGGGGGCATATATACTAGGATGGGGACATATATATATATATACCAGGATGGGGGATACTACTATAGCAGTGTCAGCAGCAGCTTTCCTCTATAACTGTGCATCATGACCACAGTTTTTGCTTCAATTTTTTTCTATTTCCTCCTAAAAAACCTAGGTGCGCCTTATAGTCTGAAAATTATGGTAATAATTGACCACAATGCAAAGAACTTTACTGTACTGCACAGCTTTGTTTAATGTACAGCAGCTGTTAGGTACTGCAGGTCAATCACTTTACATATCACAATCTGTATTAAAATAAAAAAATAGAACTCTTGCAATTTTCAAACTGGCCACTGGGTCTTTTTTAAGCTCTAACCTCTTAGGGTAAGTGCACACATTGCGGATTCTGCTGCGGAATTTTCCGCGCGGATTTTGCAAAATCCGCAGGTAAATCTGCAGGTCAAAAGACCTGCGGTTTATCTACGGATTAGCCTGCGGTTTTCCCCTGCGGTTTGACACCTGTACAATGGAGAAGGTGTGAAACTGCTGCGGATTCCGCACAAAGAAGTGACACGCTGCGGATTTGAAACCGCAGCAAATCCGCACGGAAAAATCCACAGCATGTGCACAGCATTTTTTTTTTCCATTGAAAATAAAGGTACTGTACACCGTAGCAGAAACTGCTGCAGATCCGCAGGGCCAAATCCGCTGCGGATCCGCAGCAGAATCCACAACGTTTGCACACACCCTTAAACTTTCTGGAAAAAATATGTACATTAGCCACACTAACTGTGTACAGACTATCTTTTATATTAAAGTGTCTAATGAGAATGTGAAAAGGTCATTGTGAAGGGAGGGGGAACAGGGTCAGCTCTGACATCACAAATTGTGAATGATGGTTCCAGTGTTATCAGCTTTGTGTAGAGGTGTTTTCTGTCTCTGTTTTCCTGCCTCTGATGATATTGAGCCTGTTGAAAATTCCTGAATTACAGGTAGTAAGAGTCTACAACAGGGACGTAAGATCCCCGGTTGCAGGGGTCGCAGCTGCGATGGGGCCCCTGAGCGCTTATGGGCCCGGGCCCCAGAGCCGCCAGTCAGGGCATTAATGCCCTGACTGCCGTATGGAGCCCCTATGAGTAGACAGGGCCCGCATCGGGCCCCAGCGGCAGGGCAGGCTGGGCGGGAGAGGGGAGTCAGAGATGCACCATATCAGCGCCGACTCCCCCACCGCCGCAAAGCAATGATGGAGAAGAGAGCGTCAGCTGAAGCTCCCTCTCCCATCATTCCCCGCTCTGCCTCTGCAATGACATCATCACACACTCACTATCAGGCAGAGCAGGAGACAGGAGCCGGGAGCAGCGCAGGCATGAGGAGAAGGTGAGGAGAGGTTTTTTTATGCAACAGTGAGTACAGCCAGGACTGTAGGGCCATTCTCAGGGGGGGCTGTTTACCATGGGGCTGTATACCATGGGGGGTGCTGTGCTGTATACCATGCAGTGCTGTATACCATGGGGGGTCCTGTGCTGTACACCAAGGGGGGTGCTGTGCTGTATGCCATGGGGGGCTGTATACCATGGGGGGCTGTATACCATTGGAGGTGCTGTGCTGTATACCATGCAGTGCTGTATATCATGAGGGGTGCTGTGCTGTATACCATGGGGGCTGTATATCATGGGGGGCTGCTGTATACCATGTAGTGCTGTATACCATGGGGGTGTTGTACTGTATACCATGGGGGGCTGTATACCATGCAGTGCTGTATACCATGGGGGGTGCTGTGCTGTATACCATGGAGGGCTGTATACCATGCAGTGCTATATACCATGGGGGGTGCTGTGCTGTATACCATGGGGGGTGCTGTGCTGTATACTATGGGGGGTGCTGTGCTCTATACCATGGGGTGCTGTATACCATGTGGTGCTGTATACCATGAGGGGGTGCTGTATACCATGGGGGGCTGTATACCATGCGGTCCTGTATACCATGGGGGTGTTGTGCTGTATACTATGGGGGGCTATATACCATGCAGTGCTGTATACCATGGGGGGTGCTGTGCTGTATACCATGGGGGGCTGTATACCATGGGGGGTGCTGTGCTGTATACCATGGGGGCTGTATACCATGGGGGGCTGCTGTATGCCATGCAGTGCTGTATACCATGGGGGGGTGCTGTGCTGCATACCATGGGGGGCTGTATACCATGCGGTGCTGTATATCATGGGGGTTGCTGTGCTATATACCATGGGAGGGGGGGTGCTGTGCTGTATACCATGGGGGGCTGTATACCATGGGGGGTGCTGTGCTGTATACCATGGGGGCTGTATAACATGGGGGGATGCTGTATACCATGCAGTGCTGTATACCAAGGGGGGTGCTGTGCTGTATACCATGGGGGCTGTATAACATGGGGGGCTGTATACCAGGGGGGGTGCTGTGCTGTATACCATGGGGGCTGTATAACATGGGGGGCTGCTGTATACCATGCAGTGCTGTATACCAAGGGGGGTGCTGTGCTGTATACCATGGGGGGCTGTATACCATGGGGGGTGCTGTGCTGTATACCATGGGAGGGGGTGCTGTGCTGTATACCATGGGGGCTGTATACCATGTGGTGCTGTATACCATGGGGGGTGCTGTGCTGTATACCATAGGGGGTGCTGTACTATATACTATGGGGGGCTGTATACAATGCGATGCTATATACCATGAGGGGGTGCTGTATACCATGGGGGGCTATATACCATGTGGTGCTGTATACCATGGGGGATGCTGTGCTGTATACCATGTGGGGCTGTATACCATGCAGTGCTGTATACCATGGGGGTGCTGTGCTGTACACCATGGGGGTGCTGTGCTGTATACCATGGGGGGCTGTATACCATGCGGTGCTGTATACCATGGGGGGTTCTGTATACCATGGGGGGCTGTATACCATGGGGGTGCTGTGCTGTATACCATGGGGGGCAGTATACCATGCAGTGCTGTATACCATGGGGGTGTTGTATACCATGGGGGGTGCTGTGCTGTATACCATGGGGGGCTGTATACCATGCTGGGCTGTATTCAATGAGGGGTGTTGTATACCATGGGGGGCTGTATACCATGCGGTGCTGTATACCATGGGGGGTGCTGTGTTGTATACCATGGGGGCTATATACCATGATGGGCTGTATACCATGCAGGGCTGTATAACTTGGGGGGTGCTGTGCTTTATACCATGGGGGGCTGTATACCATGCATGGCTGTGCTGTATACCATGTGATGCTGCACTGTATACTATGTGGTGCTGTGCTAAATACCATGTGGTGCTGTGCTATATACTATGCGGCTGTGTTATATACCATGGTGGGGAACATTATATTCTATGGGGGAGGCTGTGTTATATAATATTCTGCAATGCTGTAGATAAGCCCCCCGATGTACCCTGAAAGATAAGAAAAAAGAGTTAGATTATACTCTTGTCATGATACCAGTGCTGGGTGACCGGCACTGCTGGGGTTAATGTTCTGACCTCAGTGCAGACTCTCACCTGCACACCTGGGACCTATTATGGTGGCCTCTCATTGGTTCTCGGGAGGCTTCTTATAGCCTCAGGAAGCTCCCATCCCCGTCAGTTATACTTTCGCCCTTGGCATTGTGTGGTGACCCCTGAGTGTGTTAGTGCTGTGTTCTGGTTGCATGATTCTCTGTGTACGACTCGGTCTGTTCTCTGGATATTGCTTTGGATTCTGCCTGGTACCTTCTACGTCTGTTTGGTTTTGATCTCTGCATGGCCCTGACTATCCGTTCTGTCTCATCCCTGGTACTTTACTGATATCTTGTGTATGACCTTTGGCTTTGTCTGACCTCCCGTCTGTTTATCCCTCCCGTAGGTCCTGTGCCGGCTTGCTAAACTTCTACATTCAGGTCCTGGCATCTTTATTTTCCAGCTGTTCTTGTCCCCAGGGGTCCCTACGGTGCGGGTGAGTCCCTGCTTAGCGGAGGCTGTACTCCGGCACTGTCAGGACCCTGACATTATAACTGACCATTAAGTTTTTTGGGGGGTTTTTATGCAGAGAGTTATGGATCCCATACAGTCTCTGGCTGACCAGATGAAAAGTCTGAGTCAGATGTCTCAGGGTTTATCCCTGGAGCAGCAAGCTCTGACTCGTTCTCAGCAGCAGGTTTCTGAAACAGTGCGGGGAGCTCTAGCTGCTGGGTCTCTGGGGGCTGGGGCGAGTGATGTTGTTTTGGTGTCCCCAGAACCACCTGTTAAACTGCCTGACTTTTTTTCTGGAAACAAAAAGGAGTTCAGGGTCTTCATGGAGGGGTGCAAACTTTTTTTTAGTTTGAGACCACGTTCCTCTGGGGACGAAAGTCAGAGGGTTGGGGTCATTATGTCTCTGTTAAGAGGGTCCCCACAAGCTTGGGCTTTCTCCCTTCCTCCCACTGCCCCTGAGAGAGTGTCTGTGAATGCATTCTTTGAGGCCCTCGGGCACATTTATGATGAGCCTGACCGAGTGCGATTGGCAGAGGACATGGTGATGAGCGTCTGTCAGGGGAAACACTCAGCTGAGTGGTTTTGTACTGAATTCCGCCGCTGGGCCGCAGAGGTCTCTTGGAAAGACACCGCACTCCGAGGACTCTTTCGCAGAGGCTTGTCCGAGCGGCTGCAGGATGCCTTGGCGTTACACCCCCCACCTGACTCTCTCGAGGACGCCATGACCCAGGCCGTCCGGATGGACCGCAGGCTGCGGGCCAGAGGGGTGATGCAGGTGGAAACTCCATTGTTCCCCAGTGGAAAAGAGACTGCCCCTGAGCTCATGGATGTAGGCGCCCTCTCCCTGAAGGATACAGAGAGGAAACGCCGGAAGGACAAGCAGTTATGTTTTTACTGCGGTAAAACGGGACATTGGAAAAGGGAGTGTCCTGATTGCCCGTCTTCAACCCGGTTGGCGGGAAACGACTAGGTCTGGGTAGTCAACGGGGAGACTACTCAGACCCTCAGGTACCCTTTTCCTCGTTTTCTAAAGTGTTACTGCATGTGGAACTGTTTGTGGACGGTAGTTCTTTTTCCTCTACAGCTTTCGTGGACTGCGGATCATCTATTAACCTCATTGACTCCCAATTGGTCACACACTGTAAGATAGGGACAGTTAGGCTCAAGGTTCCGATCAAGGTGATGGCCATTGACTCCTCTCCCCTCACTAAGGAGGGAATTCTCTTTATGTCTGACTTGTTTTCGCTGAGAGTGGGCGCCACTCATGTGGAAAACCTAAGGTGTTTTGGTCTTGACAATCTACCTGCAGGGTTGGTGTTGGGCATGCCCTGGTTACAACGTCATAACCCAGCTATTAACTGGAAAACGGGGGAGATTGTTCAATGGGGGTATAATGATTTTAAGTTATGTGATAAACCCGCTCTGCTGGTTGAACCTGTTAAATCTGTGTCTGTATCATCTGTCGAGCTGGAAGGTATTCCGGAATGCCTGAAGGACTTCGAAGATGTATTCTCCAAAAGCGAGGCCGAGACGTTACCGCCACATAGACCCTTTGACTGCGCTATTGAGCTGGTCCCGGGGGCTAAATTACCTAAAGCCCATCTGTTTAATTTGTCCGGTCCTGAGCGCTTGGCTATGAAGGAGTACATTGCTGAAAGTCTGCGCAAAGGACACATACATGCTTCAGTCTTACCTGTGGCGGCAGGTTTCTTTTTTGTAAAGAAAAAAGATGGCGGGTTACGTCCCTGTCTCGATTTTCTGGAGCTTAATCAGATTATGGTACGGAATACGTACCCCCTTCTGTTGATTCCCGATTTGTGTAACCAACTATCAGGGGCAAAGTGGTTTTCTAAACTGGATCTTCGGGGGCATATAATTTGATAAGGGTCCGAGAGGGGGATGAATGGAAAACCACGTTCCTCACGACCGAGGGACTGTTTGAAAATTTAGGCATGCCGTTTGGTCTTACCAACGCCCCCGCCATATTTCAGAATTTCATCAACGTGGTATTCTCGGATCTCATTGGTCGTTTTGTCGTTATCTAATTAGATGATATTTTGATATACTCCTCCGACAAGCATTCTCATTTGGAACATGTACGAACTGTTCTCCAAAGACTGAGAGAAAATCATCTGTATGCCAAATTGGAGAAATACTTAGAACAATGAGGGTAATGTACTAATAAAAATAATAAAATGAAAATCCACAACCCCTCTCGAAATGTGGATGGCAGACCATCCGGTGAAAGAACCCAATACCAATGAGTATGGTGGAAGATGATACTGACAGAGTGCCAAATGGAAATAATATATACAGCAACACGTGAAGATAAATAAAAACACCTTTATTGATATATAAATGGGTGTACACTTAAATAAAATAAAAAATAATAAAAAGGCATCCCAAATAAATGCGTAATATTGGATTATAATAACCTACAACATAGGGTTAAATATATACCCATGAGGCACAGGCTCAAAAGGAATATGAAAAAAGAAAATTAAAATAAATATTAATGGAACCTTAATAAAGCCCCCAAAAGGAATTGTGTATACAGTGCACCATATAATGATGAATATCCAAAAATTGTGTAAACACAGTATACAAAAAGTAATAAAGAATAATAATAACAACAACAGCTGTGCAGACAATATATAAAATGAAAAGTGCAATGAAAAAATTGGTGCTGTGAACAAAAAAGAGACACTACAGGAGTGTCACACAATGTGAGAGGGGAAAGAAGTAATGGGAGCTGGAGATAAAATAATACCTAATGAGCCGGAGGATGATGCCTGGGGATGCCTGTGAACGCGCCCCGACGCGCGTTTCGGAATAAAACTTCCTTCGTCAGGGGGTAGGTACAAGGCCGGTCAGTACCTCCTTATATGCTGGACTAATTAGCGGACAGGACACATGACGGCGCATGCGCCGCCGCCGCGACCCGGAAGACGCATCGCGCGCGGCGTCACATGACCAAACACCGCCGGGTGAGCCCGGCGTGTATGGTCATGGGAAGACGCCGTCGCCATGCGAATGACCGGCGCCGAGGCGGCGCACGTGCACCAGTGCCTGTCCATGAAAATAAGGGCTATGTAAGTGCAGCGATGGCTATATAACGATTCACAGCATATTGCATTACTGCAATAAAATGCAACTAATGGGGACAAGATATATATATATGTATAAATAAGAATGATAAAATCAATATGGTGAAATAAATAACAATAAGATGTATGCATGTGTTAATATGTAAATAAGATGAAATACACAGTCACATGAAAAACAATGTGTGTGAAGAAATGAAAAATAAAAAATAATAGAAAATAAATGAAGAAAATTATTAATAAATAATAATAAATATGAATGATAATAAATGAGAAAAAATGACAGAAAATAAAAAATAAAAAGTGAAAAATGTAAAAGAAATAAAAAATAATAATAAAGGTGAATAATCAATACAGCATACCACAAAATTTATGAATGCTTGTGAAACAACCGAAAAGCATGATATAATGTGTGAATACAATATATATGCGCACAAGTCTTCTCATTTTTTCATTTTTCTTTGTTAATCAATGTGAATAATCCACCATGACATAGATACCGACCAGGCCATCTAAAATAAGAATACAAATTGTATAAAATATTAATAAGTGTACAAAATATAATTTCATAAAAATGGAATAAAAGAAAGACTCTCGTTCAAACCCAGTGGGGACACAGTGTTCAGTGTCCAAATCCACTGGGTTTCTAATTGAGCAAGGCGTTTGCTGACATTGCCTCCCCTGATCCCCTTACAAATCATGTCAATACCAGACACCTTTAATAAAGAAGGATCACAGTTGTGATGTATTTTAAAATGTTTGGGCAAGGTTTTAAGGGAGGCAATATCATCAACCTCCCCCGCTGCCTTTATGCCTAGGACGTGTTCGCGAACCCTCACCTTCAGTTGGCGAGTAGTAAGGCCAATGTAGATGAGGGAACACGGGCAAGTAGCATAGTAGATCACAGCTGTAGATGAACAAGTGATGGATTTGTTGATGTTGTAGACGCACAGTCCATCAGAGCTGGTAAAAGAATGAGCACTAACAATATTACAACAGGCAACACAAGAACCACAGGGTTTAAACCTTAAAACCTTGCCCAAACATTTTAAAATACATCACAACTGTGATCCTTCTTTATTAAAGGTGTCTGGTATTGACATGATTTGTAAGGGGATCAGGGGAGGCAATGTCAGCAAACGCCTTGCTCAATTAGAAACCCAGTGGATTTGGACACTGAACACTGTGTCCCCATTGGGTTTGAACGAGAGTCTTTCTTTTATTCCATTTTTATGAAATTATATTTTGTACACTTATTAATATTTTATACAATTTGTATTCTTATTTTAGATGGCCTGGTCGGTATCTATGTCATGGTGGATTATTCACATTGATTAACAAAGAAAAATGAAAAAATGAGAAGACTTGCGCGCATATATATTGTATTCACACATTATATCATGCTTTTCGGTTGTTTCACAAGCATTCATAAATTTTGTGGTATGCTGTATTGATTAATCACCTTTATTATTATTTTTTATTTCTTTTACATTTTTCACTTTTTATTTTTTATTTTCTGTCATTTTTTCTCATTTATTATCATTCATATTTATTATTATTTATTAATAATTTTCTTCATTTATTTTCTATTATTTTTTATTTTTCATTTCTTCACACACATTGTTTTTCATGTGACTGTGTATTTCATCTTATTTACATATTAACACATGCATACATCTTATTGTTATTTATTTCACCATATTGATTTTATCATTCTTATTTATACATATATATATATCTTGTCCCCATTAGTTGCATTTTATTGCAGTAACGCAATATGCTGTGAATCGTTATATAGCCATCGCTGCACTTACATAGCCCTTATTTTCATGGACAGGCACTGGTGCGCGTGTGCCGCCTCGGCGCCGGTCGTTCGCATGGCGACGGTGTCTTCCCATGACCATACACGCCGGGCTCACCCGGCGGTGTTTGGTCATGTGACGCCGCGCGCGATGCGTCTTCCGGGTCGCGGCGGCGCATGCGCCGTCATGTGTCCTGCCCGCTAATTAGTCCAGCATATAAGGAGGTACTGACCGGCCTTGTACCTACCCCCTGACGAAGGAAGTTTTATTCCGAAACGCGCGTCGGGGCGCGTTCACAGGCATCCCCAGGCATCATCCTCCGGCTCATTAGGTATTATTTTATCTCCAGCTCCCATTACTTCTTTCCCCTCTCACATTGTGTGACACTCCTGTAGTGTCTCTTTTTTGTTCACAGCACCAATTTTTTCATTGCACTTTTCATTTTATATATTGTCTGCACAGCTGTTGTTGTTATTATTATTCTTTATTACTTTTTGTATACTGTGTTTACACAATTTTTGGATATTCATCATTATATGGTGCACTGTATACACAATTCCTTTTAGGGGCTTTATTAAGGTTCCATTAATATTTATTTTAATTTTCTTTTTTCATATTCCTTTTGAGCCTGTGCCTCATAGGTATATATTTAACCCTATGTCGTAGGTTATTATAATCAAATATTACGCATTTATTTGGGATGCCTTTTTATTATTTTTTATTTTATTTAAGTGTACACCCATTTATATATCAATAAAGGTGTTTTTATTTATCTTCACGTGTTGCTGTATATATTATTTCCACTTGGCACTCTGTCAGTAACATCTTCCACCATACTCATTGGTATTGGGTTCAAATTGGAGAAATGTGTATTCTGTGTGCAAGAATTGTCTTTTTTGGGATTAATTGTATCGGGTGAGGGTTTTCGCATGGACCCCAAGAAGATGCAGGCCATTGCGGATTGGGTGCAACCCCAAGATCTTAAGGGTCTTCAGCGCTTCTTGGGGTTTGCCAATTATTACCGCAAATTTATCCGGGGGTTTTCACAAGTGGTCAAACTTCTCACGGATCTCACATGCAAAGGTGCGGATGTGAGAAATTTGTCCTCACTCGCAAAAGAGGCCTTTGCGACGCTGAAAAAATGTTTTATGTCTGCTCCTGTCTTGGTACAGCCAGATCCTTCCAAACCATTTGTGGTGGAGGTGGATGCCTCCGAGGTGGGGGTGGGGGCAGTGTTATCCCAAGGGTCTGCCACTCTAACCAACCTCAGGCCATGTGCTTTCTTTTCCAGGAAGTTCTCTGCTGCTGAAAGAAATTATGATGTAGGCAATAGAGAGCTTCTTGCGGTCAAGTTGGCGTTTGAGGAATGGAGGCACTTTTTGGAGGGGGCCAGTCACCCGGTTACTGTGATCACGGATCACAAAAATTTGTCATACATTGAGTCTGCTAAAAGATTAACGCCCAGACAGGCCCGTTGGTCACTTTTTTTTTCTCGTTTCCAGTTTACTATTACATTCCGTCCAGGGTCAAAGAATGTCAAGACTGACGCCTTATCTCGTAGTTTTCACTCTGTGTATGCCCCTGAGTCACCGTCCTCCATCCTGCACCCTGGGGTGGTGTTAGCAGGGATCTCGTCTGAATTGGAACTGGAAATTGATGGGGCCCAGTCTCTGGCTCCTGCGGCCAAGCCAGGGGGCAAGTTGTTTGTCCCAGAGCAACTTCGCCTTAAACTCTTGCAAGAGCTCCACGAATCCAAGATGTGTGCTCACCCTGGTATATCAGCCACGCGACTGGCGGTGGCTAGGATCTTCTGGTGGCCTACCCTTGGTTCTGATATAAAGAAATTCATTTCTGGTTGTGGGGTCTGCGCTCGTTCTAAAAGCTCCCATAGCCGGCCGGCGGGGGAGCTGATGCCCTTGGAAGTTCCCGAAAGACTGTGGACCCATCTATCCATGGATTTTATTACCAATCTTCCCTCTTCCAGGGGTAATACGGTGGTATAGGTAGTGATGGACAGATTTTCAAAGCAGGCTCATTTTGTACCCCTGTCCGCATTACCTTCTGCTGAGACCTTATCCAGATTGTTTGTGCAGCATGTGGTCCGCTTGCATGGGGTACCCCTGAATGTGGTGTCTGATCGTGGTGTGCAGTTTGTGGCTAAATTTTGGCGTGTTGTCTGCAAAAAATTAGGGATATCTCTGTCCTTTTCATCTGCATACCATCCTGAGAGTAATGGTCAGACGGAACGCACTAATCAGTCTCTGGAACAGATCCTCAGATGTCTGACTTCTGCTAGACAGAATGACTGGTGTGATATACTGCCGTTGGCTGAATTTGCCTTCAATAGTCGGGTGAGTCAATCCACTGGTATGTCCCCTTTCTTGATCAACTATGGGTTCAGTCCTCATTTTGGTGAGCTTTCTCATCTGAATACGGGGTGCCCCGGGGCTGAGGACTCTGTGCAGCGGTTAAAAGATACATGGGCAGAAGTCCAGCGGCGTATATCTAGGTCTCAAGGCAGGTATAAGTTTTTCGCAGACAGGAAACGAACACCTGGTCCCATGTTTCAGGTTGGAGAGAAAGTTTGGCTCTCCACGCGAAACATTAAGTTAAAGATTCCGTCAGCCAAGTTGGGCCCCAAATTCATTGGCCCATGCAAGATTGTGGAAAAAATCAACCCAGTAGCGTACAGGCTGTGCCTTCCACCCTCTTTCAAGATCCCTAACGTCTTCCATAGATCTCTACTGAAACCGTTTGAAGCAGTCCGGGGAGAATCCGAGTCCGCTGCTCCTCCGGTTTCAGTTGAGGGACATGTGGAATATGAGATTGGTCACATCGTAGTTTCTAGGTTGGTACGGCGGTCAGTACAGTACCTAATTCATTGGAAGGGGTATGAGCCGGAGGACAGGTCCTGGGTGCCGGCCCGGTTGATGCATGCGGATCATCTGGTTCGGGCTTTCCATGCTAGATACCCGGGCAAGCCTGGGGGTCCAGAGGCCCCCCATTGAGAGGGGGGTACTGTCATGATACCAGTGCTGGGTGACCGGCACTGCTGGGGTTAATGTTCTGACCTCAGTGCAGACTCTCACCTGCACACCTGGGACCTATTATGGTGGCCTCTCATTGGTTCTGGGGAGGCCTCTTATTGCCTCAGGAAGCACCCATCCCCCGTCAGTTATACTTTCGCCCTTGGCATTGTGTGGTGACCCCTGAGTGTGTTAGTGCTGTGTTCTGGTTGCATGATTTTCTGTGTACGACTCGGTCTGTTCTCTGGATATTGCTTTGGATTCTGCCTGGTACCTTCTACGTCTGTTTGGTTTTGATCTCTGCTTGGCCCTGACTATCCGTTCTGTCTCATCCCTGGTACTTTACTGATATCTTGTGTATGACCTTTGGCTTTGTCTGACCTCCCATCTGTTTATCCCTCCTGTACCTCACTTGCCTGTACTGTGCATGACCCCCGCTTTGCCCGACTTTCAGTTTTCTACCTTCTTTGAAAGCAGGCCGTTAAGCCCCGCCCCCTTGCAGTCACATGACCGTAGGTCCTGTGCCGGCTTGCTAAACTTCTACATTCAGGTCCTGTGCATCTTTATTTTCCGGCTGCTCTTGTCCCCAGGGGTCCCTGCGGTGCGGGTGAGTCCCTGCTTAGTGGAGTCTGTACGCCGGCACTGTCAGGACCCTGACAACTCTCGCAGGGGCGTTCCAGGTCTGGCTTGGGTCCGGAGGGAGTCACGGTCCGGTTCGGCGCCTCCCATCTTGCAGCGATGACGTCCTCTTCATTCCTGCCCATCGCGGCTCCGGCGCAGGCGCACTGCCACTGCTCTGCCCTGTTGAGGGCAGAGCAGAATACTGCAGTGCGCAGGCACCGGACCTCTCCCGGCGCCTGCGCACTGCAGGACTCTGCTCTGCCCTCAACAGGGCAGAGCAGTGTGCCTGTGCAGGAGCCATGAAAGGAAGGAAAGAAGAGGACGGCATCATATGAAGATGGGAGCCGCCGGAACCGACCGTGACACCCATCGGACAGGACCAAGCGCCGGGGTGAGTATAATCTAACTCTTTTTTCTTATCTTTCAGGTTACATCGGGGGCTTATCTACAGCATTACAGAATGCTGTAGATAAGCCCCTGATGGCGGTGCCGAGGCTCATATTCGAAAAAAGGGGTGACAGATTCCCTTTAATAATAATATTTTAATTGCAATTAATTTTAATGTAAAATAATAATTACTGAATATAAGCCGACCCCCCTAATTTTGCCACAATAAACTGGGAAAACTTATTGACTCGGGTATAAGTCTAGGGTGAAAATGGAGCAGCTACTGGTAAGTTTCAAAAATAAAAATAGATACCAATAAAAGTAAAATTAATTGAGACATCAGTAGGTTAAATGTTTTTGAATATCCATATTGAATCAGGAGGCCCATATAATGCTCCATACAGTACATGATGGGCCCCATAAGATGCTCCATACAAAATACACAATATATCTTAATGCTGCACAAAGGTTAATAATGGCCCCATAAGGTGCTCCATAGAATAAGATGCCCCATATGCTGCTCCATAAAGGTTATGGCCCCATAAGATGCTCCATAGAATGTGCCCCATAAGATGCACCATAGATTATTCCCCCATAAGATGCTCCATAGATTATGCCCCATAGATTATGCCCTAATAAGATGCTACATAGATTATGCCCCCATATGCTGCCCCATAGAATATGGCCCCATATGCTGCCCCATAGAATATGCCCCATATGCTGCCCCATAGAATATGCCCCCATATGCTGTCCCATAGAATACGCCCCCATATGCTGCTCCATAGACTATGCCCCCATATGCTGTCCCATAGAATACGCCCCCATATGCTGCTCCATAGACTATGCCCCCATATGCTGCACCCATATGCTGCTGCTGCAAAATAATAAAAATGACATACTCACCTCTCCTCGCTGGGGGCCAGGTGCCGATGTCACCGCTCGCTCAGGACCCGTCACCTGAGATATTCACCTGTCCCAGGTCCATCGCTGCTCACCGCTGTCTGCCGCTTCCTGTGTCAGTGACTGATCAGCCAGCAGAGGGTGCGGTGCGCACTAACCACGTCATCGTGCCCTCTGCTGCCTAAACGTCACTTACACAGGAAGCAGCAGACAGCGGTGAGCAGAGATAGACCCAGGACAGGTGAATATTGGATATACTTACCCCCTCCTGGCGTGGTCTCTGCAGCCCCGCTTCTCCCACTGTCTCCCTTCCTTCCTTCAGAGGTCACGTGATACCGCTCATTAAACTCATGAATGTGAGGCAGGAAAATTCAAAAAAATTCTGGGAAATTTGTAATTACCCAAACTGTTTGGGAGCTGTGGCCGGCAAACATATTCGAATTACCAAACCAGCTGGAACTGGATCCGGTTTTAAAAAAAATACTTTTCTATTGTGCTCATGGCGATTGCAGTTGTGGACTGTAGATTTGATGGGACTTGAACCACACAAAAAGGATTTTTAACTACCAACTGACAAAGGCACAAAGAACTGTTGAGTGTGCCTTTGGTTTGCTGGTATCTAAATGGCAGATTTTGGGAACAGCCATAAATCTAAATCCTTTCGGACTTGTGGCGTGGCATTGTCCCAGTCATCCATCAGCGATTGGGGCATTTCATTCCACAGCCGCCGAATCACCACAGCGTCCGAGTGCTGCTGATCCCGGGTGTCCCACAACAGAATTCGCTCCTCCACCAATGTGATGAGGAGGTCATTATCAATGGCTTCTTTCTCCCATTGTGGAACCTAGAAATGAAAGAAAGACATTAATGTTGTAAAGATAAAACACTTAAGCCAAAAACATTCAAGAATAACCAAAAACAGTCAAGAATAACCAAAACCAGTCAAGAATACTTACAAACCGTCTTGCCACCGGAACTTGGGCCTGAGTCTGCTGCTCCTGCTCATCTGGACTGGAATGGTTCTCTAAAGAAAATACATGATTTTACCACATGTGTCATATTGACAGTCAATACTTACCAATCAGTAGCAAATGTACTCACTTCTGTCTCCTGTCCACTCTGTGAGGTCTGCTCTGCACTGGAGGACATGATGAGGAATGCTGCAAGAGAGACAGAAGTGATTGCAGACTGCAGGGAGAAAAACAGACAGACAGACATTAGCTTGTATACTCACATTTTTATAATTCAGAGTCTTAAAAGAAGATGCAATGGCTTCTAATCACTTCCAGAGTCTGAAGAGTACTGGACTTCCAGTGCCCACACCCTCTTTTTATACAGCTTTTGACGCCTCATAAAATGCAACATGTTGCGTTAGCCACACCCCGCCGCACACCACGAAACAACGCATGCGTACGCATCCGCAGGCATGTCCCTGCGCACACCATGATAAAGATATGTACGCAGGATGCATGCGGAGGTATGCGGATGAAATGCTACATACACAGACGCAAATGTGAAACCAGCCTAAGTGATAAGTTCCTGCCAGAGCAGTCTGGTAACAGATCACTCATAGAGAACACAGAAATGCTCCTGTGTATGGATGAATCGAGGGAGATAGACATTAGATAGCTAGCTATGTGAGGCTGCAGTCTGATAAAGGGCTTTTCTGAATGATCCTGAAATGTTGTATCTGAAGTAATGAATTTACATAGCCCCTTTAAAGTCTTTCTTCACAAATCTCCATACATCAATTGTAATACTGAACAGCACTACATACTGTACATAGGCTATATTCACATTGTGTTTTAGCCTAAGGTCACAAGGATATGGGAGAAAGGGGCCAGAAGATCGTCTGGTTTCACGAACTCATTCACTGATTAGAAGTGCTTCATCATCTTATTAAAAAGTGCAGGCATTTCCTTGCTGGCAGTGCAGGGGTTAATCTGTCTAGTTAAAGCTCCTGGAGCTTTCCTAAATAGATTGTCTCAGCTATTCAGTGTTGCACAATCCCCTCTGCTATATGCAGTTGTGTGAGAAAGTGTTGGCCCCCTTCCTGATTTCCTATTTTTTTTGCATATTTGTCACTCTTAAATGTTTCAAATCACCAAAAAAAATTAAATATTAGACAAAGATAACACAAGTAAACACAAAATGCAGTTTATAAATTAAGGTCTTTATTATTAGGGGGAAAAGAAATCCAAACCTACAGGCCCCTGGGTGAAAAAGTGATTGCCCCCCTTCCTACTTAAAACATAAATTACGGTAACTGTGGGTTATCACATCTTTGGGAAGCTGAGTTCAAATTTCCTAGCCCCACCCAGGCCTGATTACTGCCAGACCTGTTTTCAATCAAGAAATCACTTAAATAAGACCTGCCTGAGAAAGTGAAGTAGACCAAAAGATCCTCAAAAACTAGACATCATGCTACGATTCAAAGAAATTCTGGAGCCAATGAGAAGCAAAGTAATTGATATCTATCAAAAGGGAAAAGGTTGTAAAGCCATTTCAAAAGCTTTGAGAGTCTAGCATACCACATTTATTGACAAATGGCAAAAACATGGAATAGTGGTGAACCTTCCCAGGAGTACCTGGCTGACCAAAATTACCCCAAGAGCGCAGCGACATCTCATCCAAGAGGTTACAAAAGACCCCACAACAATATCCAAAGAACTGCAGGCCTCAATTGCCTCAGTTAAGTTCAGTTTTCATGACTCTATTATAAGGAAGATACTGTGCAAAAATGGCCTGCATGGCAGAGATCCAAGACAAAAACCCCTGCTGAGCAACAAGAACATAAAGGTTCATCTCAGTTTTGACAGAAAACATCTCGATGATCCACAAGACTTTTGGGAGAATACTCTGTGGACTGAAGTGACAAAAGTTGACCTTTTTGAAAGGTGTATGTCCCATTACATCTGAAACACAGCATTTCAGGAAAGGAACATCATGCCAACAGTAAAATATGGTGGTTGTAGTGTGATGGTCTGAGGCTGTTTTTCTGCCCCAGGACCTGGAAGACTTGCTGTGGTAAATGGAACCATGCATTTTGCTATCTACCAAAAAATCGTGAAGGAGAATGTCCAGCCATCTGTTTGTGACCTCAAGCTGAAGAACACTTGGGTTATGCAGCAGGACAATGATCTAAATACACCAGCAAGTCCACCTCTGAATAGTTTAAGAAAAAACAAAATTAAGACTTTAGAGTGGCATAGTCAAAGTTCTGACCTTAAGCCGATTGAGATGCTGTGACATGCACTTAAAAAGGTGGTTCATGCTCAGAAACCCTCCAATGTGGCTGAATTATAACATTTCTGCAAAGATGAGTGGGCCAAAATTCCTCCAGAGCTTTGAAAAAGACTCATTCCCAGTTATCGCAAATGCTTGATTAGAGTTGTTGCAGCTAAGGGTGGCCCAAACAGTTATTAGGTTTAGGGGGCAATCACTTTTTTCCTTAATAATAAAGACCTTCATTTAAAAACTGCACTTTCCATTTACTTACCGTATTTTTCGCTTTATAAGGCGCACTTTTGTTCCCCCAAATTTTGGGGGAAAGTGGGGGGTGCGTCTTAAAAGCGAATCTGTGTGCTGCTGTGCTATAGAGTGGGGGGGGGCGACTCTGGGGTGGGCTGGATGGGGGCTGCAGAGACAGCGGGAGGTCCTGTGCTCCCGCTCACTAGGCTCATGTAATATTCACTGCACCCGCTGTCCATCACCTCGGTGCTGAAACAGCGCCGAGTTGGTAGACAGGGGAGCGGTGCATGTTAAATGTGCCTGCATTCTCCCCCCTGTCACTATAGACACTTACTGATGCACTCCTGCTCCCAGCTCCCCCGTGGCTTTCCTGTGTCGAGTCTGCTGTCATCCTCCTCCTGCAGAGCGAGCAGCAGCAGCAGTTCATTCAGGCAGCTCATTGCTTCCGGACTTTGCATGATGTGACCAATAGGACCTGTGGTCACATGACTCCCAGTGTGCACTGCGAGTCACATGACCGCAGCTGAGCAGCTCCTATTGGTCGCATTATGGAAGGTCCTGTAGCTACAAAGAGCTGCCTGAATGTGCTGCTGCTGTGTGCGCCCTGCACAGGAAAGCCACGGGGGAGCTGGGAGCAGGAGCAATCATCAGTAGGTGAGTTAACTGTTTATTATTTTAGCATGTGCTTGCCAGCAGGGGGGAAATATAGGGACGGGGGCCATGTGTGACAGCAGGGGGAAATATAGGGATGGGGGGGACAATGTGTGCCAGCAGGGGGAAATATATGAACGAGGGGCCATGTGTGCCAGCAGGGGAGAATATATGGAGGGGGGACAATGTGTGTCAGCAGGGGGGATTATAGGACCGGGGGCACAATGTGTGCCAGCAGGGAGGAATATATGGAGGGGGGGACAATGTGCCAGCAGGGGGGATTATAGGAACAGGGGCACAATGTGTGCCAGCAGGGGGGAATATATGGAGTGGGGACAATGTGCCAGCAGGGGGGATTATAGGACCGGGGGCACAATGTGTGTCAGCAGGGAGGAATATGTGGAGGTGGGGGACAATGTGTGCCAGCAGGGGGGAATATATGGAGGGGGGGACAATGTGCGTCAGCCGGGGGGACTATAGGACCAGGGGGACAATGTGTGCCAGCAGGGGGAATATAGGGACAGGGAGGACAATGTGCGCCAACAGGGGGGAACATAGTGACGGGGGGCCGTGTGAATGCCAGCGGGGGGGAATATAGGGATGGGGGCCGTGTGCGTGCCAGCAGGGAGGCATATAGAGAGAGGGGGGTCATGTGAGTGCCAGCAGGGGGGCATATAGTGACCGGGGGGGCCATATCCAGGATAGGATGGGGGTGCTATGTGCCAGCACAAGGGGCAATGTGCCATGATGGGGGTTATATGAATACCAGGATGAGGGACATATACGGTATATGATTTGAAAGACGGACAATGGCATTATAAGACACACCTCCATTTTAAAATACATCACAACTGTGATCCTTCTTTATTAAAGGTGTCTGGTATTGACATGATTTGTAAGGGGATCAGGGGAGGCAATGTCAGCAAACGCCTTGCTCAATTAGAAACCCAGTGGATTTGGACACTGAACACTGTGTCCCCACTGGGTTTGAACGAGAGTCTTTCTTTTATTCCATTTTTATGAAATTATATTTTGTACACTTATTAATATTTTATACAATTTGTATTCTTATTTTAGATGGCCTGGTCGGTATCTATGTCATGGTGAATTATTCACATTGATTAACAAAGAAAATTGAAAAAATGAGAAGACTTGCGCGCATATATATTGTATTCACACATTATATCATGCTTTTCGGTTGTTTCACAAGCATTCATAAATTTTGTGGTATGCTGTATTGATTATTCACCTTTATTATTATTTTTTATTTCTTTTACATTTTTCACTTTTTATTTTTTATTTTCTGTCATTTTTTCTCATTTATTATCATTCATATTTATTATTATTTATTAATAATTTTCTTCATTTATTTTCTATTATTTTTTATTTTTCATTTCTTCACACACATTGTTTTTCATGTGACTGTGTATTTCATCTTATTTACATATTAACACATGCATACATCTTATTGTTATTTATTTCACCATATTGATTTTATCATTCTTATTTATACATATATATATATCTTGTCCCCATTAGTTGCATTTTATTGCAGTAACGCAATATGCTGTGAATCGTTATATAGCCATCGCTGCACTTACATAGCCCTTATTTTCATGGACAGGCACTGGTGCGCGTGCGCCGCCTCGGCGCCGGTCGTTCGCATGGCGACGGCGTCTTCCCATGACCATACACGCCGGGCTCACCCGGCGGTGTTTGGTCATGTGACGCCGCGCGCGATGCGTCTTCCGGGTCGCGGCGGCGCATGCGCCGTCATGTGTCCTGCCCGCTAATTAGTCCAGCATATAAGGAGGTACTGACCGGCCTTGTACCTACCCCCTGACGAAGGAAGTTTTATTCCGAAACGTGCGTCGGGGCGCGTTCACAGGCATCCCCAGGCATCATCCTCCGGCTCATTAGGTATTATTTTATCTCCAGCTCCCATTACTTCTTTCCCCTCTCACATTGTGTGACACTCCTGTAGTGTCTCTTTTTTGTTCACAGCACCAATTTTTTCATTGCACTTTTCATTTTATATATTGTCTGCACAGCTGTTGTTGTTATTATTATTCTTTATTACTTTTTGTATACTGTGTTTACACAATTTTTGGATATTCATCATTATATGGTGCACTGTATACACAATTCCTTTTGGGGGCTTTATTAAGGTTCCATTAATATTTATTTTAATTTTCTTTTTTCATATTCCTTTTGAGCCTGTGCCTCATAGGTATATATTTAACCCTATGTTGTAGGTTATTATAATCAAATATTACGCATTTATTTGGGATGCCTTTTTATTATTTTTTATTTTATTTAAGTGTACACCCATTTATATATCAATAAAGGTGTTTTTATTTATCTTCACGTGTTGCTGTATATATTATTTCCACTTGGCACTCTGTCAGTATCATCTTCCACCATACTCATTGGTATTGGGTTCAAATTGGAGAAATGTGTATTCTGTGTGCAAGAATTGTCTTTTTTGGGATTAATTGTATCGGGTGAGGGTTTTCGCATGGACCCCAAGAAGATGCAGGCCATTGCGGATTGGGTGCAACCCCAAGATCTTAAGGGTCTTCAGCGCTTCTTGGGGTTTGCCAATTATTACCGCAAATTTATCCGGGGGTTTTCACAAGTGGTCAAACCTCTCACGGATCTCACATGCAAAGGTGCGGATGTGAGAAATTTGTCCTCACTCGCAAAAGAGGCCTTTGCGACGCTGAAAAAATGTTTTATGTCTGCTCCTGTCTTGGTACAGCCAGATCCTTCCAAACCATTTGTGGTGGAGGTGGATGCCTCCGAGGTGGGGGTGGGGGCAGTGTTATCCCAAGGGTCTGCCACTCTAATCAACCTCAGGCCATGTGCTTTCTTTTCCAGGAAGTTCTCTGCTGCTGAAAGAAATTATGATGTAGGCAATAGAGAGCTTCTTGCGGTCAAGTTGGCGTTTGAGGAATGGAGGCACTTTTTGGAGGGGGCCAGTCACCCGGTTACTGTGATCACGGATCACAAAAATTTGTCATACATTGAGTCTGCTAAAAGATTAACGCCCAGACAGGCCCGTTGGTCACTTTTTTTTTCTCGTTTCCAGTTTACTATTACATTCCGTCCAGGGTCAAAGAATGTCAAGACTGACGCCTTATCTCGTAGTTTTCACTCTGTGTATGCCCCTGAGTCACCGTCCTCCATCCTGCACCCTGGGGTGGTGTTAGCAGGGATCTCGTCTGAATTGGAACTGGAAATTGATGGGGCCCAGTCGCTGGCTCCTGCGGCCAAGCCAGGGGGCAAGTTGTTTGTCCCAGAGCAACTTCACCTTAAACTCTTGCAAGAGTTCCACGAATCCAAGTTGTGTGCTCACCCTGGTATATCAGCCACGCGACTGGCGGTGGCTAGGATCTTCTGGTGGCCTACCCTTGGTTCTGATATAAAGAAATTCATTTCTGGTTGTGGGGTCTGCGCTCGTTCTAAAAGCTCCCATAGCCGGCCGGCGGGGGAGCTGATGCCCTTGGAAGTTCCCGAAAGACTGTGGACCCATCTATCCATGGATTTTATTACCAATCTTCCCTCTTCCAGGGGTAATACGGTGGTATAGGTAGTGATGGACAGATTTTCAAAGCAGGCTCATTTTGTACCCCTGTCCGCATTACCTTCTGCTGAGACCTTATCCAGATTGTTTGTGCAGCATGTGGTCCGCTTGCATGGGGTACCCCTGAATGTGGTGTCTGATCGTGGTGTGCAGTTTGTGGCTAAATTTTGGCGTGTTGTCTGCAAAAAATTAGGGATATCTCTGTCCTTTTCATCTGCATACCATCCTGAGAGTAATGGTCAGACGGAACGCACTAATCAGTCTCTGGAACAGATCCTCAGATGTCTGACTTCTGCTAGACAGAATGACTGGTGTGATATACTGCCATTGGCTGAATTTGCCTTCAATAGTCGGGTGAGTCAATCCACTGGTATGTCCCCTTTCTTGATCAACTATGGGTTCAGTCCTCATTTTGGTGAGCTTTCTCATCTGAATACGGGGTGCCCCGGGGCTGAGGACTCTGTGCAGTGGTTAAAAGATACATGGGCAGAAGTCCAGCGGCGTATATCTAGGTCTCAAGGCAGGTATAAGTTTTTCGCAGACAGGAAACGAACACCTGGTCCCATGTTTCAGGTTGGAGAGAAAGTTTGGCTCTCCACGCGAAACATTAAGTTAAAGATTCCGTCAGCCAAGTTGGGCCCCAAATTCATTGGCCCATGCAAGATTGTGGAAAAAATCAACCCAGTAGCGTACAGGCTGTGCCTTCCACCCTCTTTCAAGATCCCTAACATCTTCCATAGATCTCTACTGAAACCGTTTGAAGCAGTCCGGGGAGAATCCGAGTCCGCTGCTCCTCCGGTTTCGGTTGAGGGACATGTGGAATATGAGATTGGTCACATCGTAGTTTCTACGTTGGTACGGCGGTCAGTACAGTACCTAATTCATTGGAAGGGGTATGAGCCGGAGGACAGGTCCTGGGTGCCGGCCCGGTTGATGCATGCGGATCATCTGGTTTGGGCTTTCCATGCTAGATACCCGGGCAAGCCTGGGGGTCCAGAGGCCCCCCATTGAGAGGGGGGTACTGTCATGATACCAGTGCTGGGTGACCGGCACTGCTGGGGTTAATGTTCTGACCTCAGTGCAGACTCTCACCTGCACACCTGGGACCTATTATGGTGGCCTCTCATTGGTTCTGGGGAGGCCTCTTATTGCCTCAGGAAGCACCCATCCCCCGTCAGTTATACTTTCGCCCTTGGCATTGTGTGGTGACCCCTGAGTGTGTTAGTGCTGTGTTCTGGTTGTATGATTTTCTGTGTACGACTCGGTCTGTTCTCTGGATATTGCTTTGGATTCTGCCTGGTATCTTCTACGTCTGTTTGGTTTTGATCTCTGCTTGGCCCTGACTATCCGTTCTGTCTCATCCCTGGTACTTTACTGATATCTTGTGTATGACCTTTGGCTTTGTCTGACCTCCCATCTGTTTATCCCTCCTGTACCTCACTTGCCTGTACTGTGCATGACCCCCGCTTTGCCCGACTTTGAGTTTTCTACCTTCTTTGAAAGCAGGCCGTTAAGCCCCGCCCCCTTGCAGTCACATGACCGTAGGTCCTGTGCCGGCTTGCTAAACTTCTACATTCAGGTCCTGTGCATCTTTATTTTCCGGCTGCTCTTGTCCCCAGGGGTCCCTACGGTGCGGGTGAGTCCCTGCTTAGTGGAGTCTGTACGCCGGCACTGTCAGGACCCTGACAACTCTCGCAGGGGCGTTCCAGGTCCGGCTTGGGTCCGGAGGGAGTCACGGTCCGGTTCGGCGCCTCCCATCTTGCAGCGATGACGTCCTCTTCATTCCTGCCCATCGCGGCTCCGGCGCAGGCGCACTGCCACTGCTCTGCCCTGTTGAGGGCAGAGCAGAATACTGCAGTGCGCAGGCACCGGACCTCTCCCGGCGCCTGCGCACTGCAGGACTCTGCTCTGCCCTCAACAGGGCAGAGCAGTGTGCCTGTGCAGGAGCCATGAAAGGAAGGAAAGAAGAGGACGGCATCATATGAAGATGGGAGCCGCCGGAACGGACCGTGACACCCATCGGACAGGACCAAGCGCCGGGGTGAGTATAATCTAACTCTTTTTTCTTATCTTTCAGGTTACATCGGGGGCTTATCTACAGCATTACAGAATGCTGTAGATAAGCCCCTGATGGCGGTGCCGAGGCTTATATTCGAAAAAAGGGGTGACAGATTCCCTTTAATAATAATATTTTAATTGCAATTAAATTTAATGTAAAATAATAATTACTGAATATAAGCCGACCCCCCTAATTTTGCCACAATAAACTGGGAAAACTTATTGACTCGGGTATAAGTCTAGGGTGAAAATGGAGCAGCTACTGGTAAGTTTCAAAAATAAAAATAGATACCAATAAAAGTAAAATTAATTGAGACATCAGTAGGTTAAATGTTTTTGAATATCCATATTGAATCAGGAGGCCCATATAATGCTCCATACAGTTCATGATGGGCCCCATAAGATGCTCCATACAAAATACACAATATATCTTAATGCTGCACAAAGGTTAATAATGGCCCCATAAGGTGCTCCATAGAATAAGATGCCCCATATGCTGCTCCATAAAGGTTATGGCCCCATAAGATGCTCCATAGAATGTGCCCCATAAGATGCACCATAGATTATTCCCCCATAAGATGCTCCATAGATTATGCCCCATAGATTATGCCCTAATAAGATGCTACATAGATTATGCCCCCATATGCTGCCCCATAGAATATGGCCCCATATGCTGCCCCATAGAATATGCCCCCATGTGCTGCCCCATAGAATATGCCCCATATGCTGCCCCATAGAATATGCCCCCATATGCTGTCCCATAGAATACGCCCCCATATGCTGCTCCATAGACTATGCCCCCATATGCTGTCCCATAGAATACGCCCCATATGCTGCTCCATAGACTATGCCCCCATATGCTGCCCCCATATGCTGCTGCTGCAAAATAATAAAAATGACATACTCACCTCTCCTCGCTGGGGGCCAGGTGCCGATGTCACCGCTCGCTCAGGACCCGTCACCTGAGATATTCACCTGTCCCAGGTCCATCGCTGCTCACCGCTGTCTGCCGCTTCCTGTGTCAGTGACTGATCAGCCAGCAGAGGGCACGGCGCGCACTAACCACATCATCGTGCCCTCTGCTGCCTAAACGTCACTTACACAGGAAGCAGCAGACAGCGGTGAGCAGAGATAGACCCAGGACAGGTGAATATTGGATATACTTACCCCCTCCTGGCGTGGTCTCTGCATCCCCGCTTCTCCCACTGTCTCCCTTCCTTCCTTCAGCGGTCACGTGATACCGCTCATTAAACTCATGAATGTGAGGCTGGAAAATTCAAAAAAATTCTGGGAAATTTGTAATTACCCAAACTGTTTGGGAGCTGTGGCCGGCAAACATATTCGAATTACCAAACCAGCTGGAACTGGATCCGGTTTTAAAAAAAATACTTTTCTATTGTGCTCATGGCGATTGCAGTTGTGGACTGTAGATTTGACGGGACTTGAACCACACAAAAAGGATTTTTAACTACCAACTGACAAAGGCACAAAGAACTGTTGAGTGTGCCTTTGGTTTGCTGGTATCTAAATGGCAGATTTTGGGAACAGCCATAAATCTAAATCCTTTCGGACTTGTGGCGTGGCATTGTCCCAGTCATCCATCAGCGATTGGGGCATTTCATTCCACAGCCGCCGAATCACCACAGCGTCCGAGTGCTGCTGATCCCGGGTGTCCCACAACAGAATTCGCTCCTCCACCAATGTGATGAGGAGGTCATTATCAATGGCTTCTTTCTCCCATTGTGGAACCTAGAAATGAAAGAAAGACATTAATGTTGTAAAGATAAAACACTTAAGCCAAAAACATTCAAGAATAACCAAAAACAGTCAAGAATAACCAAAACCAGTCAAGAATACTTACAAACCGTCTTGCCACCGGAACTTGGGCCTGAGTCTGCTGCTCCTGCTCATCTGGACTGGAATGGTTCTCTAAAGAAAATACATGATTTTACCACATGTGTCATATTGACAGTCAATACTTACCAATCAGTAGCAAATGTACTCACTTCTGTCTCCTGTCCACTCTGTGAGGTCTGCTCTGCACTGGAGGACATGATGAGGAATGCTGCAAGAGAGACAGAAGTGATTGCAGACTGCAGGGAGAAAAACAGACAGACAGACATTAGCTTGTATACTCACATTTTTATAATTCAGAGTCTTAAAAGAAGATGCAATGGCTTCTAATCACTTCCAGAGTCTGAAGAGTACTGGACTTCCAGTGCCCACACCCTCTTTTTATACAGCTTTTGACGCCTCATAAAATGCAACATGTTGCGTTAGCCACACCCCGCCGCACACCACGAAACAACGCATGCGTACGCATCCGCAGGCATGTCCCTGCGCACACCATGATAAAGATATGTACGCAGGATGCATGCGGAGGTATGCGGATGAAATGCTACATACACAGACGCAAATGTGAAACCAGCCTAAGTGATAAGTTCCTGCCAGAGCAGTCTGGTAACAGATCACTCATAGAGAACACAGAAATGCTCCTGTGTATGGATGAATCGAGGGAGATAGACATTAGATAGCTAGCTATGTGAGGCTGCAGTCTGATAAAGGGCTTTTCTGAATGATCCTGAAATGTTGTATCTGAAGTAATGAATTTACATAGCCCCTTTAAAGTCTTTCTTCACAAATCTCCATACATCAATTGTAATACTGAACAGCACTACATACTGTACATAGGCTATATTCACATTGTGTTTTAGCCTAAGGTCACAAGGATATGGGAGAAAGGGGCCAGAAGATCGTCTGGTTTCACGAACTCATTCACTGATTAGAAGTGCTTCATCATCTTATTAAAAAGTGCAGGCATTTCCTTGCTGGCAGTGCAGGGGTTAATCTGTCTAGTTAAAGCTCCTGGAGCTTTCCTAAATAGATTGTCTCAGCTATTCAGTGTTGCA
This sequence comes from Dendrobates tinctorius, assembly GCF_039654945.1. NCBI lineage: Eukaryota > Metazoa > Chordata > Amphibia > Anura > Dendrobatidae > Dendrobates > Dendrobates tinctorius. The sequence continues at coordinate 30,144,760 of NW_027361733.1, forward strand.
CAATCCCCTCTGCTATATGCAGTTGTGTGAGAAAGTGTTGGCCCCCTTCCTGATTTCCTATTTTTTTTGCATATTTGTCACTCTTAAATGTTTCAAATCACCAAAAAAAATTAAATATTAGACAAAGATAACACAAGTAAACACAAAATGCAGTTTATAAATTAAGGTCTTTATTATTAGGGGGAAAAGAAATCCAAACCTACAGGCCCCTGGGTGAAAAAGTGATTGCCCCCCTTCCTACTTAAAACATAAATTACGGTAACTGTGGGTTATCACATCTTTGGGAAGCTGAGTTCAAATTTCCTAGCCCCACCCAGGCCTGATTACTGCCAGACCTGTTTTCAATCAAGAAATCACTTAAATAAGACCTGCCTGAGAAAGTGAAGTAGACCAAAAGATCCTCAAAAACTAGACATCATGCTACGATTCAAAGAAATTCTGGAGCCAATGAGAAGCAAAGTAATTGATATCTATCAAAAGGGAAAAGGTTATAAAGCCATTTCAAAAGCTTTGAGAGTCTAGCATACCACATTTATTGACAAATGGCAAAAGCATGGAATAGTGGTGAACCTTCCCAGGAGTACCTGGCTGACCAAAATTACCCCAAGAGCACAGCGACGTCTCATCCAAGAGGTTACAAAAGACCCCACAACAATATCCAAAGAACTGCAGGCCTCAATTGCCTCAGTTAAGTTCAGTTTTCATGACTCTATTATAAGGAAGATACTGTGCAAAAATGGCCTGCATGGCAGAGATCCAAGACAAAAACCCCTGCTGAGCAACAAGAACATAAAGGTTCATCTCAGTTTTGACAGAAAACATCTCGATGATCCACAAGACTTTTGGGAGAATACTCTGTGGACTGAAGTGACAAAAGTTGACCTTTTTGAAAGGTGTATGTCCCATTACATCTGAAACACAGCATTTCAGGAAAGGAACATCATGCCAACAGTAAAATATGGTGGTTGTAGTGTGATGGTCTGAGGCTGTTTTTCTGCCTCAGGACCTGGAAGACTTGCTGTGGTAAATGGAACCATGCATTTTGCTATCTACCAAAAAATCGTGAAGGAGAATGTCCAGCCATCTGTTTGTGACCTCAAGCTGAAGAACACTTGGGTTATGCAGCAGGACAATGATCTAAATACACCAGCAAGTCCACCTCTGAATAGTTTAAGAAAAAACAAAATTAAGACTTTAGAGTGGCATAGTCAAAGTTCTGACCTTAAGCCGATTGAGATGCTGTGACATGTACTTAAAAAGGTGGTTCATGCTCAGAAACCCTCCAATGTGGCTGAATTATAACATTTCTGCAAAGATGAGTGGGCCAAAATTCCTCCAGAGCTTTGAAAAAGACTCATTCCCAGTTATCGCAAATGCTTGATTAGAGTTGTTGCAGCTAAGGGTGGCCCAAACAGTTATTAGGTTTAGGGGGCAATCACTTTTTTCCTTAATAATAAAGACCTTCATTTAAAAACTGCACTTTCCATTTACTTACCGTATTTTTCGCTTTATAAGGCGCACTTTTGTTCCCCCAAATTTTGGGGGAAAGTGGGGGGTGCGTCTTAAAAGCGAATCTGTGTGCTGCTGTGCTATAGAGTGGGGGGGGGCGACTCTGGGGTGGGCTGGATGGGGGCTGCAGAGACAGCGGGAGGTCCTGTGCTCCCGCTCACTAGGCTCATGTAATATTCACTGCACCCGCTGTCCATCACCTCGGTGCTGAAACAGCGCCGAGTTGGTAGACAGGGGAGCGGTGCATGTTAAATGTGCCTGCATTCTCCCCCCCTGTCACTATAGACACTTACTGATGCACTCCTGCTCCCAGCTCCCCCGTGGCTTTCCTGTGTCGAGTCTGCTGTCATCCTCCTCCTGCAGAGCGAGCGGCAGCAGCAGTTCATTCAGGCAGCTCATTGCTTCCGGACTTTGCATGATGTGACCAATAGGACCTGTGGTCACATGACTCCCAGTGTGCACTGCGAGTCACATGACCGCAGCTGAGCAGCTCCTATTGGTCGCATCATGGAAGGTCCTGTAGCTACAAAGAGCTGCCTGAATGTGCTGCTGCTGTGTGCGCCCTGCACAGGAAAGCCACGGGGGAGCTGGGAGCAGGAGCAATCATCAGTAGGTGAGTTAACTGTTTATTATTTTAGCATGTGCTTGCCAGCAGGGGGGAAATATAGGGACGGGGGCCATGTGTGACAGCAGGGGGAAATATAGGGATGTGGGGGACAATGTGTGCCAGCAGGGGGAAATATATGAACGAGGGGCCATGTGTGCCAGCAGGGGGGAATATATGGAGGGGGGACAATGTGTGCCAGCAGGGGGGATTATAGGACCGGGGGCACAATGTGTGCCAGCAGGGGGGAATATATGGAGTGGGGACAATGTGCCAGCAGGGGGGATTATAGGACCGGGGGCACAATGTGTGTCAGCAGGGAGGAATATGTGGAGGTGGGGGACAATGTGTGCCAGCAGGGGGGAATATATGGAGCGGGGGACAATGTGCGCCAGCCGGGGGGACTATAGGACCAGGGGGACAATGTGTGCCAGCAGGGGGAATATAGGGACAGGGAGGACAATGTGCGCCAACAGGGGGGAACATAGTGACGGGGGGCCGTGTGAATGCCAGCGGGGGGGAATATAGGGATGGGGGCCGTGTGCGTGCCAGCAGGGAGGCATATAGAGAGAGGGGGGTCATGTGAGTGCCAGCAGGGGGGCATATAGTGACCGGGGGGGTCATATCCAGGATAGGATGGGGGTGCTATGTGCCAGCACAAGGGGCAATGTGCCATGATGGGGGTTATATGAATACCAGGATGAGGGACATATACGGTATATGATTTGAAAGACGGACAATGGCATTATAAGACACACCTCCATTTAACATAAAAAAACATTTTTTTCTCTTTTTCTTCACCAAATTTGGGGGTGCGTCTTATAATCAGGTGTGTCTTATAAAGCGAAAAATACAGTATGTTATCTTGGTCTAATATTTAAATTTGTTTGGTGATCTGAAACATTGCAGTGTGACAAACAAGTAAAAGAATAGGAAATATAGAAAGGGGCAAACACCTTTTCACACAACTGTATGCTCCCCTCTGGTACTTAGGAATTGACAGTATAAGGCCTGTTTCACACTTCCGTTTGTGACCATCAGTCAAGATCCGCAGATTTGAAAAAAAAACGGATCCGCCATTTTTCTTGGCGGAACCGTTTTTTTCCTCATAGACTTGCATTATCGGCGGATCTTGATGGATGGTCGTCCGTTCGACCCGCTTTTGTACGGATCCGCCAAGATTTTGGCGTCCGCTCAGCGGCCCGGACGGAGCATGTAACGTTATTTTGTTCTCCGGATCCACTATTTACTAAATTAACCCGCATTTCTGTCTGGCTGCTGGATAAAATATTCATTCTCTCTCTCTCTTCCTTTAATTTTTGAACTGTAGCAGATCCGTACATCCGCCGATCCGATGCCACCCGTTCCTGTCAGTCCGCCTGCGGATCCGTTTTCCGCTATTTTGGCGGATTCGGACTGACAGGAAAAACTGAAGTGTGAAACATGCCTAAGTTCTTACTGCCTGGTTTAGAGTTGGAGGTGTAGTTCCTGGTTGAAGTTGGAGCTTGAAGATTTGTTCAGGAGATTGTTGCTTGGACTTTTGTTTGTGTGCACATCCTCATCCTTTGCTATTTGGTTACTCCTTGGTTACTCCTTCCTTTAACTCCCCTGTGTTCCACTCTGTTTGGTGAGTGTATTTTGTATTATTGTTATTTTCATTTATCTCTGTCTGTTTTCCCTTTTTTTGTCTGGTTAGTGTTATCCTATACACTTTGACTACCCACCTCCCTGGGTGGGGGAGGTGACAGATAAGGCCGGTTTCACATTAGCGCATTTTATGCGCACGCACGGCCGGGGGTAGCTCTGCCCCCGATCCGGCTCTCTGCCCGGCGTGCCCGCCCCTTGCCTGTAGCGCCGCCTCCTAGCGGACGGCGGCGCCTGCGATCGGCGCACCCTATCTTTAGCATAGGGTGCGCCGATCGTGCGCAGGTCGTGCGCTAGTTGCGCTTTGACCTGCGCTGCGCACTTATGACGGTGCGCCGTGCGCGCCAAAATCCGAAAAGTTCGATTTTGGCGCGCACGGCGCACCGTCAAAAGTGCGCAGCGCAGGTCAAAGCGCAACTAGCGCACGGCCTGCGCACGATCGGCGCACCCTATGCTAAAGATAGGGTGCGCCGATCGCAGGCGCCGCTGTCCGCTAGGAGGCGGCGCTACAAGGAAGGGGCGGGCATGCCGGGCAGAGAGCCGGCTCGGGGGCGGAGCTACCCCCGGCCGTGCGCGCGCTGAAAATGCGCTAATGTGAAACCGGCCTAAGAGTTGATACAGGAGCATAGCAAGTCATGTGAACCTGGTGTATTCACATTCAGGATTAATCCAGGGGACAGGGATAGACTAGCGCACCCCTAGTTCTAGGCACCTGGTTAGCACCCAAAGTCCCAAGGCATTGCGTGACACCTACGGTCAGTGGGTCTGTCGGGGTTTATATCTGAACCCATGGAAAACAGAATTTAGATGTTTTTTCTGATGGGGACATTGACTGTGATGAAGAATACAGAGTCCTCATGTTCTGTTGGATACAATTTTTGATTGTGTACGCTTATTTTAGGCAGACTCCAAGAAGCAGTGGTTGCATCTTGGAGCCCGTCTCAAATAGGCATCTATCACCAAAAATTATATCAGAAGAGAAACACATCAAGTGTACTTTGTATAGTAGACCAGACCTTTCTTTCGGATCTGCATCAGCATCACAGATCACCCACCTAATGCTGTTCTTCTGGCATTTCAATATTTGTTTAACTCATGGGACTGCAGCAGCTGACAAATTTAAGTTTGATATTTGTTTTGTGATACCCAAATTTACCAGGTGTGCAATTCCCTGCACCTTATTGTCCTTTACTATCGAATAAGATCCTATTGCACTTTTTGCTTCTCAGTTTTTTCCTGCCAAAATATCAGACAGAACACACGGTGACTCTGTGTGATGCCGAGTCAATTCTTATGGAAAAGCCATGGGACGGATTAGTCAAGGAGTCCAAGGTCAAAAGCCAGGACGGACGGTATGTCATAAACAGAAGGAAGAGACAAAGGCATAGTTAGGTAACTTTCCAAGGTCAGAATACCAGGAGGATAGCGGAAGAGAGCACAAGAGGTTTAAACAGATGGATGGTCAGAATGAGGTCCAAGGTCAGGCAACAAAAGATCAAAACACAGAATGCTAGGCACAGAGAGGCAAACGACACAGTAGCTGAATGTATGTCTGTCAGAGGTCTTGGAGTAACATCCTAGTTAACAAGCCTGGCAATCACCTGGGACAATGAACATCAGGAGACAGCCAGCACCTTCCAGTCTTCTTGACAACTCCGCTCACCCCTACACCAAACTGGACGACTGAGCTGTCAAAATGCTGACAGCTTCAGCACACCCCTGTACCAGATTTGGCAGCTGAGCTGTAGGTAACTGCATCCCAGACACACTTGTAGGGTTCTAGCAGGTTCGCAGGATGCAGTGACGAGACACGAGACTGGGTGTGGTTTGTGAAAATAACTTTTATAAACTGTAGCCACTGGGGCTATATTGAGCAAACAAAAAGTATGAACAAAACACCAGTCCACGCAGGGACTCAACAAACCTAACAACACTTTCTTGTGGTAAATGCGACTAACCCGGTTGGCCTGGGTGCTATAGGCCACGTATGACCAAACTGGGGGTTCTTATCTCCTATAGCACACTTATCCTTCCAGGGGTCTGTTAGGATCACAGGCGTGGCCGCGTGGAGGTCGCTGATGCGGCTGCCTTGACGCCTCGATACTCCGGGATGAACTGGGCTCGGCAGGCGCTTGAAGAAACGATGACGGTGGGGCGCAACAGGCCCTGAAGAAACGATGCCGGTGGGGTGCAACAGTCCCTGAAGAAACGATGACGGTGGGGCGCAACAGGCCCTGAAGAAACGATGACGGTGGGGCGCAACAGGCCCTGAAGAAACTGTGCCGGTGGGGCGCAACAGGCCCTGAGGAAACGGTGTCGGTGGGGCGCAAAAGGCCCTGAAGAAATGGTGTCGGTGGGGCGCAACAGACCCTGGAGAAGTGATGCCAGTGGGGCGCAACAGGCCCTGAAGAAACGGTCCTGATGGGGCGCAACAGGCCCTGAAGAAACGGTGCTGATGGGGTGCGGTGATGACGCAGTCTCTAAATATAACCGTTCACCAACCTCTGCTCAGGGTTCCTGAGCAAACCGGACGGGGGCCTCTACTACCGCCTGTGGCAAGGTGGCGCCCCCTGGGGCTGGTGATGACAGGGCCGCAGCTGTGGGAGAAGGCAGGGGGGCATGTCCTGACCGCTGTAAAGGAATGGTCTGTCGTCGCAGCGGTCGCCCGAGGTAGCCGCCTTGTCACAACAGGGTGAGAAGCAGCGGGAGTCGCTGTATGGGACCGTATGCGGGGAGCGGCCACCAGTGCAAGTCTCTCACGTGTCACTAGTCGATGAGTCCGCAGCTTTCCTTTCACAGGCCCCTGTCAGTCTCTCCACAACACACCATCTGCTCCCTCGGTCCTCTCTGTCTCACACGGCTTCCTGTCTGTTGTCCTGCTCTCTGTCAACTGCCACTTCAGCGCGCCCCCTGCTCCTTTTATCCTTGCCCCGCCCCCTGTTTCCCTGACAAGTTCAGTCAAGTCTCTCCCTTTACTGTCCTCCCAGTATTGTTCCCTCAGGAACCCTAATGGCGGTCCCCTGGGTACCTGCCCGGTCACTGTCTGGGAGTCCTCCTCCCCACACACTGACGGCTGACGGGTGGAACCGTGACACTAACTGCATCTTTACAGTCAATAGCCCAGTCAGCACAAACTACCGAACCCCGTTTTCCAGGACTTCAGATATGTTTCCCGACAAAACCACTGACTGCAGGCTAAAACACGATGTGAACACGGCCTTACAGGACAACCAATGGCTATATAATTCAGATTATTACAAATTTGTTGGACCATATGACAGAGGTCTTGGGGGTAAACTGCAACACTGAATCCAGCTCGGTCTGTCATCTTTAATTACTCCTCTGCAGTAGATGTCAATCATGCTATGTGCATCGCAGCATGGACATCACTATCATATCTGTAGGGTACAGAAGACACCTGTGGGTGCGAAATAACATTGGTAATGAGGATGCCTTCTGTGATGTATAATTAAATGTTTTGCACAGCGGTAGCAGAAGTCTAAGGTCAGAAGCTTAATCTAATTTTTTTGCCTTCAAGGTTAATTGTTCTGTTTGTTGTGCGAATCAAATCCCAGATCATATCGTTCACTTCTGGTCCAGACGTCTATTAGCCAAATTGTTTACAGTTTCATAAAAATAACCCATAGCTGACATTTCTCATCGTTCTCCTGCGATGAGGCAGACTGAACAATATACAGTATTTGTGCTTCTGTTCCTCCCAGTATGGGAGAAGAGGGTTGCATTGACAATCCAACACAATGGGCAGCTCTTTGAACACATTTTATAAGTGATCATAAACTTGTAAATAACTCATGAAAGAATAAAGTTACATTAAAACCAAGCACACCATTATTTTTCTTGTGAAATTCTCAATAAGTTTGATGTGTCACATGACCCTCTTCCCATTGAAAAAAATAAAGTTGGATCCAAAATGGCCAACTTCAAAATGGCCACCATGGTCACCACCCATCTTGAAAAGTTTCCCCCCTCCCATATACTAATGTGCCACAAACAGGAAGTTGATATCACCAACCATTAACATTTTATTTAGGTGTATCAATATAAATGGCCCACCCTGTAGATCAAATCAGATACCAAGAGGAAAGAGGGCCCTGATCGCAAGCTTACAATCCATAAGAAAAAAGGGGAGACACGAAAGGTGGATGGTAATAATTGCTTTAAATGTTAGGACCAGCCAAAGTGTAAGAATCAGGTGTTCATGTAATGCTGCATGAACCAGTTATCAGCTTAAGTACAGTATGTAACAATACAGACACAGAGGGCTTTAAAATGCACAAAGCATGTTAGAAAATGAACCTGGTTATGGTAAAAATTTTCAATGGGAAACACAGGGATAGTTAGGTTAATGCGTTGAGGTGGTAGGCCAGTCTCAACAACTGCATTTTTAGACAGGCGTGATGTCAGGAGAGGAAGCGTATAATTGGGTGTCATCAGCATAGAGATGGTACTAAAAACCAAATCTACTGATTGTTTGACCAATATGGGCAGTATACTAAGTAATGAATGTATGATGGCATGCTTAAATGAGGAGGGAAAGATACTGGAGGAGAGAGAGAGGTTGAATATTTTTGTTAGGTGAGCGGTGACAGCAGGGGAAAGGGACTGGAGGAGATGTGACGGAATGGAGTCACTGGTGCAAATGGTAGGGTGAGAAGATGCAAGGAACCTGATTACTTCTTCTTCTGTGACTGGTTCAAAATCAGATAGTGAGCTAGATGCAGTAGGGGAGGGAGGACAGTGCATGGTATGAGGTGATTGGGAGATAATTTCCTGTCGGATACGGTCAATTTTTTCTTTGAAATAATTGGCCAGATCGTCAGCGCGGAGATCTGTGGATGGGGCCTGCACTCTTTGGTTGAGAAGGGAATGAAAAGTGTCAAAGAGATGTTTCAGGTTATTGGATAATGAGGTGATGAGGGTTTGTTTGGGGAGGTGAAGGGCAGTGTTGTATGTTCTAAGCATAAACTTATAATGGATGAAATCTTCGGGTAGATTGGATTTTCTCCACAGACGTTCGGTGCACCTGCAGGACCGCTGTAGGAAGCGTGTTCGCAGGGTGTGCCAGGGTTGTCACCGTCTGTGTTGTGGTGTTCTATGTATAGGAGGTGCAGTTTCATCCAGGGCACTTTGAAGTGTTTCATTGTAATGCTTCATTGCAGAATCAGGACATGAGAGGGAGGAGATAGGGGCCAATAATGAATGCAAGTTCTTCATAAGTTTCTGAGTGTTAATGGCCTGTATGTTTCTATAAGTGTGGAAAGTAGGGGTGACCTGAGTGGGATGGCAGTTCATGATAGAGAATGAAAGAAGGTTGTGGTCAGAGAGCGGGAGAGGGGATACACCGAGTATATACTTACACACACTCAAGCATGTATACAGAGAGCACATACATATCTATACTGTAGACCAAGCACATACATACATATGTATAGACCGAACACATATACACACCTAGTGAGCACAGAGCTCATACACACAAACACACACATACACATAGAGCACATACATACACACTAGAGAAAAGCAAATAAATTTGAGTGGAATTTAATTCAATTAGAATTTCACAAAATTCTTCACGCACCAAAATGCAGATTTTTTGTAATTTGCTTCCATGCAAATTCGGCAAAATCGCTCACCACTCTAACTACTCCACATTACCCATCCGGTCTGATCACTTCTACTGCTGCTAAAATCCCAAGTCCTTTCACGCTGGTCGAGGACTTCTGGCTTTGATGGAACCCAAGAAGATTGTGTGCAAGTGTGCGAAAGGTCAATGGGCCGTGGCCTTGCATGTACAGTATATGGCCAGAACCCTTGCTGGCCTCATTAAAGGTGGAAGACTTGGGTCAGAGTCAGAGGCCTGGTGACTTTGGTGTGAGTGGTGGAGATCTGAAGGTGTGTCAAGGACCGGATGGGTAACGTGACGTGAAGGGGCCTGATAAGTAGGCAATGGTCAGGTGAGTAAAAGGATTTTTTTTTTAAATTGCTTTATATCTTATAACTTCTCTGTGAAGTGAATTTCCCTGGAAAATCTGTACGAACTGGTGAATGATCCGCTCATTCCTAGTCACCATGAAATGGGCTTGCTTGTCGGACTTTCTCGTCATGCTAAACAGATCATAATTCAATCTGCACCAAAAGTATCAGGAAGGAGCTCAATAATGGAAAATGTAATGTCACTCAATGTCAAATAAATGTTCATTATGGATGGAGTACCCCTTGAAGGCCTCTTCTCCTAACAAGGGAAACAATACTGGGCTAGAGGTAATACATTGGAAAATACATCACATCACTGACAACATGAAGCAAGCCTGAAATATCTCCGTTTTTAGAATATCATTTTAATAATTACCTATCTACTACTTACCTCTAGCTTCTTCCTTTTATGTTCAATGTAATCCAACACCCCCCCAAGCTCCTGCAATTCTCTAATAATTGCAGGGTAAATTGTTTGTAGATTTTTACCTGTCATATTCAGTGAAATGCTCATACATAACTCCCAGACTCTCTCTCTCACGTTCTTCCTCCTTATTTACTGCTACACGAGGGTTAAAATGATCTCCAGATTCATAGAAGACTCACTGCGCTGGTAAACCACAGTAATTCACTCAAAGACAGAGGAGTAACCCTGGGGTAGATTTGTATTATTTGCAAGTGAATAATTCTAAAATGGATCTGTCAGAAACTTACAATAGAAATAGCATGCATTATTAAATAGATCTCTAAGGCCTGATGAGGCTGGTGTATTTACTTTGGAAATCCATTGTAGAATGGCTTTTTCACAGCTGATATTAAAGGGGTTTTACAAGATAGGGTAAAATTGGCCTATATGAGATAATATCTGCATTGATGGCGTGCTGTATACTATGTGACATTTCTGTGATTCAATATACTCCACCAACAAACACACATAGTAGGAATTGTCATGGTAATTAGTGTGCAGGATTGGAATACAGGACTCACCAAAGCATTTTCAAAGAAGAAACGGTTGCCAGAAACAACAAAATGTACTAGTCCAACAAATAATATTTTTAAATAGGCAATAGCTTTATTGGTTAAAATTTATACAGAAAAAGTACAAATAGATCTACACACAGATTTGGTATAGGGAACAGATGGAAAGATTGTGCAAGGGATGAAGCTGTATTGGTAAGTGGCCGCACAGATCCCTAGGACCACTGGAAGGAGCTACATAGTAGGTGTAGAGCATTTATGTAAATAAATTAATTTGTATTAATAATATTATTATAGAGCCAGTTCACCAGGTACAAGTAGCTGGAGAGTGTGTCCTCACCACATAAATAAGCTCTCAGTGCAACGTTTACTTGCTGGTATCATTGATGTGTTACCTGGTTAGAAATAGCAGGCTCAGGCCCCAGAGAGTGGTCCGAGAGGATGTGCCGGCCAACGCCGACGCGCGTTTCGGCGGTGCCTTTCTCAAGGGGTGATTGTAGCCACAGTCCAGAAACGGCTAGGCGAATGAACTGTTCTTGGTCTTTTGTAATTGTATCCCAACTTCCAGTAGATGACCCAGGAGGTCCCTTCCAACTCTACGATTCTATGATTCTATGGAAGTCTTCAAACAGAGGCTGGACAGACATCTGACTGGGATGATTTAGCGAATCCTGCTTTGAGCAGGGGGTTGGACCAGATGGCCCAGGAAGTCCCTTCCAACTCTACGATTCTATGATTCTATGGAAGTTCACATTGCAGATGCTATGCGATTTAGGGGTAGTAAGAGGGCAAGCTGCATGGAATGATCAAAGGAACGGAAGGGCGCTGATAAATCAAGGACAAAGCAAATAAAATGTTAAGATTTTTAGACTAGTGCTACATGGTGACATTTCTTAGAAAAGTCGCACGACAAAAAAAATCTGTGCAATTTGTCCGTGACTATTTTAGAGCTCTGATTTTGCTGTAAAATAAAGTTGTGACACCTGATTAGTCACAACTCACTTTTGACCTACATTGAAGTCTAAGGCAAGCAAGCTTGGACGAGTCCACAGGAGAACTGGAGAATCCTCCAGTTGGCCCCTTTACATGACTGAGTCACCACTCTCAGTACTTGGCACTATATTCCTGAATTACTATGTATAGACAAAGGTGGCATCTTATACATTTATCAATCTGCCCAGTTCATTATAAATTTTTGATTGAGGATAATGTCACATTCGCATTTAGGCCGGGGTCAGACATGCGAGAAACACGGCCGAGTCTCGCATGTTAATACCCAGCTTTGCCACTGGCACTCGGGAGCAGAGCGTGCGGCTCCATGTATTGCTATGCGGCCGCATGCCCGATCCGAGTGCCGGCGGCAGTGCCAGGTATTAACATGCAAAACTCATCCAAGTTTCTCACATGTGTGATCCCGGTCTTAACTGAAAAGCGGCCCTGGATTTGGCTATTCTTGGGCCCTTGGCACGCCAGTCCGACTCGGAGCAAGTGAGTCACTTGTGATCTGCAACAGAATTCAGCTAATTTGGAAACATTTGTGACTCCATCGCAGGTTGCAATGCAACACCATAGAAAATCAATAGCTGCAATGTTACAGTGCGACACTGCGATTTCATTGCATCAATATTTAGCAGATTTTCATTGCAAGTGGTCAGGGTCACTCAGTAAGAAAGATCTAACAATTAACACAGTCTTCTAATCAGACTTAATAGAAAAAAACTTGTGTATAAGCCGACTCGCGCATAAGCCAAACCCCTCTAATTTTGCCACAAAAAACTGGGAAAACTTATTGACTCGCATATAAGCCTAGGGTGGAAAATGCAGCAGCTACTGGTAAATTTCAAAAATAGAAATAGACACCAATAAAAGTAAAATTAATTGAGACATCAGTAGATTAAATGTTTTTGAATATCCATATTGAATCAGGAGCCCCATATAATGCTCCATACAGTTCATGATGGGCCCCATAAGATGCTCCATACAAAATGCACCCCATATAATGCTGCACAAAGGTTAATAATGGCCCCATAAGATGCTCCATAGAATAATATGCCCCATATAATGCTCCATAAAGATTATGGCCCCATAAAATTCTCCATAGATTATGCCCCCATAAGATGCTCCATAGAATAATATGCCCCATATAATGCTCATTAAAGGTTATGGCCCCATAAGATGCTCCATATATTATGCCCCCATAAGATGCTCCATAGATTATGCCTTCATAAGATGCTCCATAGATTATGCCCTCATATGCTGCCCCATAGAATATGTCCCCATATGCTGCTCCATAGACTATGCCCCCATATACTACTCTATAGAATATGCCCCCATATGCTGCTCCATAGATTATGCCCTCATATGCTGCCCCATAGAATATGTCCCCATATGCTGCTCCATAGACTATGCCACCATATGCTGCCCCCATATGCTGCTTCATATAATATGCCCCCATATGCTGTTCCATAGAATATGCCCCCATATGCTGCTCCATTGATTATGCCCCCATATGCTGCTCCATGGAATATGCCCCCATATGCTGCTCCATGGAATATGCCCCCATATGCTACTCCATTGATTATGCCCCCATATGCTGCCCCCATATGCTGCTCCACAGAATATGTCCCCATATGCTGTCCAATAGATTATGCCCCTATATGCTGCCCCCATAAGATGCTCCATATATTATGCCCCCATATGCTGCTGCTGCAAAAAAAAGCCATACTCACCTCTCCTGCTCAGGACCCGGCACCTGAGATATTCACCTGCCCGAGGTCCTTTGCTGCTCACCGCTGTCTGCCGCTTCCTGTGTCAGTGACTGTTCAGCCAGGAGAGGGTGCAGTGGGCACTAACCACGTCACCATACCCTTTGCTGCCTAAATGTCACTGACACAGGACGCGGCAGACAGCGGTGAGCAGCGATGGACCCCAGACAGGTGAATATTGGATATACTTACCCCCTCCTGGCGTGGTCTCTGCAGCCCAGCTTCTCCCACGGTCTCCCTTGCTGCCTTCAGCGGTCATGTGAAACCGCTCATTACACTCATGAATATGCACATATTCATGAGTTTAATGAGCGGTACCATGTGACCGCTGAAGGCAGGAACGGAGACAGTGGGAGAAGCGGGGGGGCTGCAGAGACCGCACCAGGGGGGGTAAGTTTGATCTCTGACACCCCCGCTCCCCCTCCCCCGCCGACCACCAGGTATATGACTTGTGTATAAGCCGAGAGGGGGACTTTCAGCTAAATAAAATGTGCTGAAATTCTCGGCTCATACACGAGTATATAAGGTATTTCTTTCCAAGCTATGTAATAATTTTTCTCTATGGTATATAGTGTTTTGTGGCAATTTGTCTTTAACCCCTTCTTGACATCCGACATACTATCCCGTCCATGGGACCCGAGCCCCTATGCCCATGGACGGGATAGTACGTCTACTGCGATAAGCGGCGCCCACCTGGTGAGCTCCGCTGATCGCGGCCGGGTGTCAGCTGGTTATCACAGCTGACACCCGGCACAATGTGTCAGGGGCGGTCACGGACCGCCCCGACACGTTAACCCCTTGCACACCGCGATCAAACACGATCGCGGTGTACCGGGAGTTAAAGGGAAGCATCGGCAGGGAGGGGGCTCCCTCCGTGCTTCCCTGAGCCCCCCACGGCAGCACAATGTGCAGTGCTGCTGCGGGGGGCTCCTTTCCTGCAGGCCCCTGAATCCAAGATGGCGACGGGGACCTTCGGGGGCCTGCAGGAAGCTGGCTTCCTCAGTGCCTGCAAAGCGCAGGCATGAGGAAGCCTTCTGCACTGCCTGTGACAGATCGCGGATCTGTCACAGTGATCTGTGATGTGACAGATCAGCGATCTGTCACAGGACAGTGATGTCCCACCTGGGACTATGTAATAAAGTAAAAAATAATAAAAAAAAGTGTAAAAATAATTTTAAAAAAATCGCCAAATAAATTAGTAAAAAAAAAAAAAAATATTCCCCAATAAATTCATTTTTTGAAAATAAAAAAAAAACAAAACAATAAAAGTACACATATTAGGTATCGCCGCGTCCGTAACGACCCGCCCTATAAAACTGTCCCATTAGTTAACCCCTTTAGCAAACCCCTTAAAAAATAAAAATAAAAAACGAAGCAAAAAATAATGATTTATTATCATACCGCCAAACAAAAAGTGTAATAACGCGCGATCAAAAAGACGCATATAAATATCCATGGTACCGCTGAAAACGTCATCTTGTCCCGCAAAAAACGAGCTGCCACTCAGCATCATCAGCGAAAAAATAAAAAAGTTATAGCTTGCAGAATAAAGTGATGCAAAAATAATTATTTTTTATATAAAATAGTTTTCATTGCATAAAACCGACAAAACATAAAAAAGACCTAAATGAGGTATCGCTGTAAACGTACTGACCCGAAGAATAAAACCGCTTTATCAATTTTACCGCAAGCGGAACGGTGTAAACGCACTCCCCCAAAAGAAATTCATGAAACGCTGGTTTTTGTTCATTCTGCGTCCCAAAAATCAGAATAAAAAGCGATCAAAAAATGTCACGTGCCCGAAAATGGTACCAATAAAAATGTCAACTCGTCCCGCAAAAAATAAGACCTCACATGACTCGGTGGGTCAAAATACGGAAAAATTATAGCTCTCAATATGTGGTGATGCAAAAACTATTTTACAATAAAAAGCGTCTTTTAGCGTGCGACAGCTGCCAAAAATAAAAACCGCCATAAATAGTAAATCAAACCCCCCGTTATCACCCCCTTAGTTAGGGAAAAATAATAAAATTAAAAAAATGTATTTATTTCCATTTTTCCATTAGGGTTAGGGTTAGGGCTAGGGTTAGGGTTAGGGTTAGGGCTAGGGTTAGGGTTAGGGCTAGGGTTAGGGTTAGGGCTAGGGTTAGGGCTTGGGTTAGGGCTAGGGTTAGGGCTGAGATTAGGGTTAGGGGTGTGTTGGGGTTCAGGTTGGAGTTAGAATTGGGGGTTTCCACTGTTTGGGCACATCAGGGGCTCTCCAAATGCAACATTGCGTCTGATCTCAATTCCAGCCAATTCTGAGTTGAAAAAGTCATATGGTGCTCCTTCCCTTCCAAGCTCTGCCATGCGCCCAAACAGTGTTTTACCCCCACATGTAGGGTATCAGCCTACTCAGGACAAATTGCAAAACAATTTTTGGGGTCCAATTTCTCCTGTTACCCTTAGGAAAATAAAAAATTGGTGGCAAAAATATTATTTTTGTGGAAAAAAATGATTTTTTTATTTTCACGTCCGAGCGTTATAAACTTCTGTGAAGCACTTGGGGATTCAAAGTGCTCACCATACATCTAGATAAGTTCCGTGGGGGGGTCTAGTGTCCAAAATGGGGTCACTTGTGGGGAGTTTCAATAGTTTAGGTACATCAGGGGCTCTCCAAACGCACATGACACCCGCAGACCATTCCATCAAAGTCTGCATTCCAAAATGGCACTGCTTCCCTTCCGAGCCCCGACGTGTGTCCATACAGTAGTTTTCTCCCACATATGGGGTGTCAGCGTACTCATGACAAATTGGACAACAACTTTTGGGGTCCAATTTCTCCTGTTACCCTTGGGAAAATGAAAAAATTGGGGACTAATTGATCATGTTTGTGGAAAAAATACGATTTTTTTATTTTCATGCCCGGGCATTATAAACTTCTGTGAAGCCCCTGGGGGTTCAAAGTGCTCACCACACATCTAGATAAGTTCCTTAGGGGTTCTCGTTTCCAAAATGGGGTTATTTGTGGGTGTTTCCACTGTTTAGGTACATTAGGGACTCTCCAAAGGCAACATGACACCCGCAGACCATTCCATCAAAGTCTGCATTCCAAAACGTCACTACTTCCCTTCTGAGCCCTGACGTGTGTCCATACAGTAGTTTTCTCCCACATATGGCGTGTCAGCGTACTCAGGACAAATTGGACAACAACTTTTGGGGTTCAATTTCTCCTGTTACCCTTGGGAAAATAAAAAAATTGGGGACTAATTGATCATGTTTGTGGAAAAAATACGATTTTTTTATTTTCATGCCCTGGCATTATAAACTTCTGTGAAGCCCTTGGGGGTTCAAAGTGCTCACCTCACATCTAGATAAGTTCCTTAGGGGGTCTAATTTTCAAAATGGGGTCATTTGTGGGGGGTTTCCACTGTTTAGGTACATCAGGGGTTTTCCAATCGCGACATGGTGTCCGATCTCAATTCCAGCCAAAAACGTCAAGTGGCGCTGCTTCCCTTCCGAGCTCTGCCATGCGCCCAAATAGTGGTTTACCCCCACATGTGGGGTATCAGCGTACTCAGGACAAATTGCACAATAACTTTTAGGGTGCTGTTGCCCTTGGAAAAATAAGAATTGAGGGTGAAAAGATCATTTTTGTGGAAAAAATATGATTTTTTAATTGTACGGCTTTATGTTATAAACTTCTGTGAAGCCCTTGGGGGTTCAAAGTTCTCACCACACATCTAGATAAGTTCCTTAGGGGGTCTATTTTCCAAAATGGTGTCATTTGTGGGGGGTTTCCACTGTTTTGTTACATCAGGGGTTTTCCAATCGTGACATGATGTCCGATCTCAATTCCAGCCAAAAACGTCAAATGACGCTGCTTCCCTTCCAAGCTCTGCCATGCGCCCAAATAGTGGTTTACCCCCACATGTGGGGTATCAGCATACTCAGGACAAATTGCACAATAACTTTTAGGGTCCTGTTACCCTTGGGAAAATAAAAATTGGGGTGAAAAGATCATTTTTGTGGAAAAAATATGATTTTTTAATTGTACCGCTGTACGTTATAAACTTCTGTAAAGCCCTTGTGGGTTCAAAGTTCTCACCACATATCTAGATAAGTTCCTTGGGGGGTCTAGTCTCCAAAATGGGGTCACTTGTAGGGGGTTTCCACTGTTTAGGTACATCAGAGACTCTCCAAATGTGACATGGCGTCCGATCTGAATTCCAGACAATTTTGCATTGAAAAAGTCAAACGGCGCTCCTTCCATTCTGAGCTCTGCCATGCGCAGAAACAGTAGTTCCCCCCCACAAATCAGGTATCAGCATACTCAGGACAAATTGCACAATAACTTTTGCAGTCCAATTTCTCCTGTTACCCTTGGTAAAATAAAAAAAATTGAACCTGAAATATTTTTTTGTGAAAAAAAGTTAGATGTTCATTTTTTTTTAAATTTTCAAAAAAATTCCTGTGACGCACCTAAAGGGTTAATAAACTTCTTGAATGTGGTTTTGAGCACCTTAAGGGGTGCAGTTTTTAGAATGGTGTCACTTTTGGGTATTTTCTATCATATAGACCCCTCAAAGTGGCTTCAAATGTGATGTGGTCCTAAAAATAAAATGGTGTTGTAAAAATGAGAAATCGCTGGTCAACTTTTAACCCTTATAACTTCCTAACAAAAAAAAATTTTGGTTCCAAAATTGTGCTGATGTAAAGTAAACATGTGGGAAATGTTAGTTATCAAGTTTTTTGTGTGCCGTATCTCTGTGATTTAAGGGCATAAAAATTCAAAGTTGGAAAATTGTGAAATTTTCAAAATTTTTGCCAAATTTCCATTTTTTTCACAAATAAACGCAAGTTATTTGAATGAAATTTTACCACTAACATGAAGTACAATGTCACGAGAAAACAATGTCAGAATCACCGGGATCCATGGAAGCGTTCCAGAGTTATGACCTCATAAAGGTACAGTGGTCAGAATTGTAAAAATTGGCCCGGTCATGAACGTGCAAACCACCCTTGGGGGTGAAGGGGTTAAACTTTGTATGCATTTCTTATCCGGATTTTATATATATTTTTTTCAAATAAATCTCAATAGATAAAAAGTGCAGTAAAACGCTGGAAAAAAATGGCATGACTTTTTTGCACCGTTTTGTGAAATGTGTGACTTTAGTGCTGAGGGGTCGCAAAAGCAGCTCAAGGCAGGAAAAGAGATCATTTTTGACTTTGCATCAAATTTATGAATTGCATTTGTCGTTTTGAAGAATTTGGAGCAAAAAAGGAAACTAATACCACAAGACAGAATAGGAAAGGGACTTACCAAAAAAAATGGAATTGATGAATTGAGGCCTTAGTGCTTCTAGGAGATAATGCACTCTCAATGGATGGCTGTCAGCCCAACGAGGGTTCAACCAACAGCTATGTCTCCTGACTCCTGGATCCTTCTCTCCCTCCGACATCATCTGTCAGGGGAAAGCCAGCCAAGCTCACTAATATCAGCAGGTCTAATGTGTATGGTGACTTTAACACATGGCATCTACAGAGCAGAGGTCTGACGCTTCATAGAAATGAAAGTTCACACAGTACGGGAACTTGCTCTGCCCCAGATACTACTTGATGAAAGTAAATAAAATAATTAAAATATTTGCAACATTACTCAACAATTGTGAAATGTTAAAGGAAATCTGTCAGCAGGTTGGTTGCTATGTAATCTGAGAGCAGCAGTATGTAGGGGCAGAGACCCTAATTTCAGCGATGTGTCACTTACTAGGTGCTGCAGTTTCAATATAATCAGTGTTTTATCATTATAGGACTAAGTGTCTCCTTCCTTCTGGTCAACTGCTCTGTGTAACAGCCCTCATCACTAATTATTATCTTCCTGCCTATGCACAGTGTACAGAAAGCCACCAATCAGTTGTGCGGGGAGGGTTATACAGAGCTCAGCCTTCGTTGAGGTTTGCAAGATCTGCAGCCGATAAAAAAAAAGGATTGTATCAAAATGACAGCTTGCAGCCCAGTAAGTGACACATCACTGGAATCAGGGTCTCAGCTCCTACATAATGCTGCTGCAAGCAGGTTATTTGGGTGCAACAGCAATGAGGAGACAGTGCTACTTAACCAGCACTATTTATTTAACTAACACAGACAGGAAAAATCTATTTATAAGTATATACTGTATATATATATATATATATATATATATATATATATACACATACACTATATTGCTGGTGACAGTAATAAGATTAATACAGTAAATTATGATATTATGACACAGCAATACCACTAAATACCATATCTATGAAATGTCTTATCACACACATAAATCTAGCAGTTAAACTGTTAATGCCTTTATGCCTCAACTTCACGGATGTCACTCTCAGTACTAGGCCCGTCCACATCGTAGTCTCTATAAACACCTCTGATCGTTATACTGGCCCTAATGGAGATCACATTGTATTTCCCTCTAGTCTGCAAGTCCTTGATATACGAGTCACTGGGTATACAGTGTGCTCATCGCATTGGCCATCTCCGGTCCCTGAAGCAGTGCAAAGAAATGGTTCTCTGCTGCAGCCAGATCGTCTGTTGTATCTGGTCACAGACTTTTACTGGAGCTAGTCACAGACTTCTGGTGGTGCTAGTTACAGGTTCTGACGCCAACTACCTCTTCTCAGCCAGGTCTTTTATAATTAGTAATTGCAACACAGGTGTCACCTGACCTGGTGTCATCTTCACACTGTTTCTCCAGGAACATAGGTTCCCACTATTGGATTCCTACAGATACTCAGCTCGGCATTAACCTCAACTGCAATATTCTTCTCTCTTGCCCACTTCCTTACACTGCTCTCACAATACATAGCAAAAACCTGGTGACAGATTCTCTTTAATCAGTGGAATGATGCTTTACACTAGTAAAGGACATACACTGTTGGGTGCTAGGCAAGTTCTAACGATAACGATCATAAGTGAATCATGGACACAAGTAACTGGCAATTCCACTGCAGGGCACCAAACTGGCCATCAACATTCATATTGAGTCATTATACTAAGCCTTTTATAAAAGAATATAAAGGGAAAATGCTTTTTTTTATTCATTGTGGAAAATCACAAAGTGGGCTATAGAAGACTTTCAAATATAACTAATGAAAACCATATGAAAAAAAAACACAATATTGAGCAATAGGTAAGTGTAGAAAAGCTATAAAGAATAAACTCCAAAAGGACATTTTCAATCCATAATTCATAAATGAATCAGTTATGCCTCAAAAAATTAGATCTATAGAGATGACTCCAAAGAAGTACTGAAAAAATAGGAGGAAAATGGAGTCCAAAACTATTTAAATGAGTATAAATGAGTATAAACTTTTATTAGTGCAAAAAGGACACACATGAGAAACAGGACAAGTATAATATATCAATAGATGAGACACTCAGTAGGTTAATAGCCCAGAACAATGAAAAGACAGACCAGCAAACTAGTAGTTGTCATAAGACCAAGTGGAACGACCTCATGAAGGGTAGATATTTTTTGTAAGTAAACAACAGGGTTAAAAAATCTGTGAAGACCCCTAAACTGATTGCTGTAAAAATTCACAAATAATTGTGAAATATTGCACTTTTGCCCAGAAAGAGGTTTGCTAATGCTGCAGAGGGGGATGCAGTCACAGCAGGCACACATGTGGTAATAATACCCCTGAAAAATTGCCCATGTAAAATGACTGTGCCTGCGGCAACTGCAAACACTGCCGCAGAAATAAAGACAACAGAACAGTGTTGTACATCCTAGGGGCCAAACACAACATATCTTGTGTATATTGTACTTAGCTCGCAAACTGTTTCTTCAGTAGTCATTATTTATTTTTGCGGGCTAAGTACACTATACACAAGGCAAATAAAAAACCTAGAAATAAAAATTCTAAGAATAGTAACGGTGCTGCCTGTGTTGAAAGTCAAAATTTTTTATCAATTCCATTACTGAATACAGTCCGCAATTTGCTGCTCTTACTAACATTGTTAGAAATTATATTCCCACCCTTTTTAGTGACCCCAATTTGACAAACATACTTGAAAAAACGCATGTGCGTTTTGTGGCTAAAAAAGCTCCTTCATTAAGGGTATACTTTCACCCAGCTTGTTTTGAAGTCAAAATACCAGATGTAATAAAACTGTTAGAATCTGTTCAGTTTGTGACTATCCGCCATTTTCTTGTGGTGTTCGGGCTACTGGTCTTTTTCCCCTGGTGCTGGGTTTGTCTAGGGTCAGGTCATTGTATCACCCTTTATTAACCTGCACCTGTCTCCCATTCCTTGCTGGACAACAGTGTTAATCCGCTTGAAGTCTGGCTTGGAGCTTTGCTTTGCTTTCTCTGTGTTTAATTAGTGCAGTTCTGGGATCTCTGGTTCTGCTAGTCTTAGTTTCTGTTTTCAGTTGGCTTCTGCAGCCTTCTCTTTGTTTTCTATTAGGAGGTGACCCATTTTTGTACCCAGTCCTTAGATCTTTCAGGGCCCCCCTTCCCCTTATCTATAGGTCTTCGCTTGAGATTAACCTAGGATCCTCGGTGAGTCTATTCACAAGGAATGGGTCGCAGTGCAGGGTCAGTTTTCCCCCACCTACCCTAGTCCTGTGCTGCAGTACTGTAGCAAAAACTTGGTAATCTCACAAAGGATTTTATATGTTCGGTCATCATTAGTGTTGAGCATTCCGATACCGCAAGTATCGGGTATCGGCCGATACTTGCTGTATCGGAATTCCGATACCGACTTCCGATATTTTTTCAATATCGGAATTCGGCATCAGAATCGGAAGTTCAGTTGATTGACGGCCTGACGTCATCATGATGCGCGGTGTGTGCGCATCATGATGCGCCGTCATTTCGGGCCTTCCGGGGGTCTCTGCCGGCCTGCCGGGGGGCTGTGCCGGCCTGCCGGGGGGCTGTGTGGACTGCCCGGGGTCTGTACCGGCCTGCCGGGGGGCTGTGCCAGCCTGCCGGTGGTCTGTGCACCCTGTGGGGGTCTGTACCGGCCTGCCGGGGGGCTGTGCCGGCCTGCCGGGGGGCTGTGCTGATGTCCGGGGGTCTGTGCAAGCATCGTCCGATGGGACTACAAGTCCCATCGGGCGATGCCTGCTACCATGACAGTGATTGACACATTAGCCAATGATGGGACAGTAGTAGTCCCATCATCCGGCTAATGTGTTAAATGTTAAAAAAAAAAAAAAAAAAAAAAAATACTACATACATACTACATGCATGCTACAAACATACTACATGCATGCTACATACATACTACATATATACTACATACATACTACATACATGCTACATACATACTGCATGCTACATACATACTACATACATACTACATGCATGCTACATACATACTACATATATACTACATACATACTACATACATGCTACATACATACTGCATGCTACATACATACTACATACATACTACATGCATGCTACATACATACTACATACATACTACATACATACTACATACATGCTACATACATACTGCATGCTACATACATACTACATACATACTACATACATACTACATGCATGCTACATACATACTACATATATACTACATGCATGCTACATACATACTACATGCTACATACATACTACATATATACTACATACATGCTGCATGCTACATACATACTACATACATACTACATGCATGCTACATACATACTACATACATACTACATACATACTACATACATGCTACATACATACTGCATGCTACATACATACCACATATATACTACATACATACAATACATTCATACAATACATACATAGACATACAGTACATATAACATAGAGTAACATACTTACCAATACTTGTCACATTGTTCCCCGAAGCCATTGTCTTTTCCGGGATAAATATTAACATAACAAACCACAAAAATACTCACCCACGATCCGAAGCAGTCCACGAGTGTGTCCCACGACGATCTTGGGTAGAGAACTGCAGCATCAGATGATGCTGCCGTTCTCTACGGGCTGCAGGAATCCAATGACGGAAGGTAGGTATCCTTCCGCACTGTATTCCTCCGCCACTTAAAAAAAAAAAAGTCCCTAGTCTCACTTTATGCCATTGCTGTGTGGGAATTTCCCACACAGCAATGGCATAAAGTGAGACTAGGGACTTTTTTTTTTTAAGTGGCGGAGGAATACAGTGCGGAAGGATACCTACCTTCCGTCATTGGATTCCTGCAGCCCGTAGAGAACGGCAGCATCAGCTGATGCTGCAGTTCTCTACCCAAGATCGTCGTGGGACACACTCGTGGACTGCTTCGGATCGTGGGTGAGTATTTTTGTGGTTTGTTATGTTAATATTTATCCCGGAAAAGACAATGGCTTCGGGGAACAATGTGACAAGTATTGGTAAGTATGTTACTCTATGTTATATGTACTGTATGTCTATGTATGTATTGTATGAATGTATTGTATGTATGTAGTATATATGTGGTATGTATGTAGCATGTAGTATGTATGTAGCATGCATGTAGTATGTATGTAGCATGCATGTAGTATATATGTAGTATGTATGTAGCATGTAGTATGTAGCATGCATGTAGTATATATGTAGTATGTATGTAGCATGTAGTATGTATGTAGCATGCATGTAGTATATATGTAGTATGTATGTAGCATGTAGTATGTATGTAGCATGCATGTAGTATATATGTAGTATGTATGTAGCATGTAGTATGTATGTAGCATGTAGTATGTATGTAGCATGCATGTAGTATATATGTGGTATGTATGTAGCATGCATGTAGCATGCATGTAGTATGTATGTAGTATGTATGTAGTATGTATGTAGTATGTATGTAGCATGTATGTAGCATGTATGTAGTATGTATGTAGTATATATGTAGTATGTATGTAGCATGTATGTAGTATGTATGTAGCATGCATGTAGCATGCAGTATGTATGTAGCATGCATGTAGTATATATGTAGTATGTATGTAGCATGTAGTATGTAGCATGCATGTAGTATATATGTAGTATGTAGCATGTAGTATGTATGTAGCATGCATGTAGTATATATGTGTTATGTATGTAGCATGTAGCATGCATGTAGCATGCATGTAGTATGTATGTAGTATATATGTGGTATGTATGTAGCATGCAGTATGTATGTAGCATGCATGTAGTATATATGTAGTATGTATGTTGCATGTAGTATTTATGTAGTATGAATGTAGCATGTATGTAGTATGTAGTATGAATGTAGCATGTATGTAGTATGCATGTTGTATGTATGTAGCATGTAATTTTTTTTTTTTTTTTTTTTTTTACATTTAACACATTAGCCGGATGATGGGACTACTACTGTCCCATCATTGGCTAATGTGTCAATCACTGTCATGGTAGCAGGCATCGCCCGATGGGACTTGTAGTCCCATCGGACGATGCCTGCACAGACCCCCGGAGCCTGCACAGACCACCGGCAGGCCGGCACAGCCCCCCGGCAGGCCGGCACAGCCCCCCGGAGCCTGCACAGCCCCCCGGCAGGCCGGCACAGCCCCCCGGCAGGCCGGCACAGCCCCCCGGAGCCTGCACAGACCACCGGCAGGCCGGCACAGACCACCGGAGCCTGCACAGACCCCCTGGCAGGCCGGCACAGCCCCCCGAAAGGCCCGTACAGACCCCAGAGAGGCTGTACAAGGGCAGGAAAGGGTTTTTCTTATTCCGATACCGGAAGTCCCATAGACTTGAATGGGACTTCCGGTATCGGAATCGGCGATACCGATACTTTTTTTAAAGATCGGCCGATACCATCCGATACGATACTTTGAAGTATCGGACGGTATCGCTCAACTCTAGTCATCATCCTTGTAAAATTTGTGGTTATGTATGAAAAAGCACTAGATTTACATGCATTGTGACTGGCATCTCCTACCCTATTAATTCTCATATGAATTGTAACACGGAAGGTCTAATTTACTTAATCGAATGCACTATTTGCAAATTGCAATACGTTGGTTGCACCATTGGACCTTTCAAAAGCAGGTTCAGAAAACATTTGTCTGAGGCTTCTAGCTCCAGTACATGTACTATATCGACAGTTTCTAATCATTGTAAATTTTTTCATGGAGGGACTACAAATTCCCTTAAAACAATTGGCATTGAAAAAGTATTAGACCTTCCAGGGGAGGAGATTATAAACGTAAAGTTTTAAACCGTGAATCTTTCGGGATTTTTAAACACCAGACTAGAATGCTGACAGGTTTAAATAAATGGCAAGATTTAATTTTACAATATGATTGAAAGATTTCTCTGGTATTTTTTCTGGTAAATTTTTTTGCTGTTTTCTCGTAACATTTTCCAATTGTCTGTATAAGTTTATGTATACCATTTTGTTTACTTTATACTTAATTGTCTGACTCAGGATTGGATATTGCTTAATCTTTACACCTGTTATTTTAATTGTGTTCTGGTATTTATGTTTCCCATGATTCAGCACACAGCATTCCATGGCTAATACACTCATGGGTCGAAACGCTTTGGTTGCTGTTTGTACCTGGGACCCCATCCATGAGATGTTATTCCATGAATTTTGTGGCTTTTTTAAATATGTGATATAATAAATTGGAATTTTACCCAAGTCTCTACGCTGGAGATCATCCCTTCCTTTTTTTTTTCTGCTGTGGACAATGCATATGATCAAGGCTTCTCCGTGCGTACCTTGTAATCCTGTTGGGACTCACGTCTTGCAAATATTGCATTCTGCGGACTTCTATTGAGAGTGGTGAGCTGAAATTTTTCCTTCATCCCCTTTTCCCTCATTTTCTATTTCTAAATTTAGTAGAAATTGTGAGACAAATCTTGGTGCCATTTTTACCCATTTCCCAGTGTGAAAATGTAAAATCTGGGGCTAAACCAAAATTTTGATAGTAAAAATATAATTATTTTTTCTTCACTGTCCAATGGTATATAATTTTGTGACATAGTAGTGTCAATATGATCACTGCGCCCCTAGATGAGTTCATTGACAGGTTTAGTTTGTAAAATGAGGTCACCTATTGGGGTTCTAATGTTCTGGCACCTCAGGGGCTATTCCAATGTGACATGGCACACTCAAATCAGTCCAGCAAAATCTGAACTCCAATATGGTGCTCCTTCCCTTCTGAGCACCTCAAAAGTATTTTTCGACCACATATGGGGTTTCAGTATTATCAGGAGATAACACATGTTGGGGTCCATTTGCTCTTGCTATCCTTGTGAAAATAAAAAAAATGGGGCTAAAACAATTTTGTGGGAAAAAAATATTTTCTCATTTTCACAGATCAACATTGTAAAATTCTGTGAAGCACCTGTGAGTTCAAGGTGCTCACCATACATCTAGATAAATTCCTTGAGGGGTCTATAGTTTCCAAAATGTGGTCACTTGTGGGAGGTTTCCACTGTTTAGGCACATCAGGAGCTCTTCAAGCGCAACATGACACCGGCAAATCATTTCATCAAAGTCTGTGTTCCAAAATGTCACGCTTTCCTTTCCGAGCCCTGCTGTGCGCCCAAACAGTGGTTTTCCATTACATATGGGGTCCATTTTCTCCTGTACCCTCGCAAAAATAAAAAAATGAGGCTTAAAGAACATTTTTGTGGGAAAAATTAGATTTTTTTTATTTTGACAGCTCAACATTATAAACTTCGTTGAAGTACCTGGGGGGTCAAGTTGCTCACCACTCATCTAGATCTAGTTCCATGAGAGGTCTAGTTACCAAAATGGGATCACTTGAGGGGGGTTTCCACTGTTTAGACACATCAGGGGCTCTCCAAACGCTACTGGGCGTCCGCTAATTATTCCAGCAAATTTTGCATTTAAAACGTAAAATGGCGTTCCTTCCCTTCCAAGCCCTGCCATGCACCCAATATGTAGTTTTCCTCCACATATTGGGTATTGGCATACTGAGGAGAAATTGCACAACAAATTGTAAAGCATATTTTTGCCTGATACTGTTGTGAAAATGAAAAAATTCGGGCTAAAACGACACTTGTGCGAAATAATGTGATTTTTTTTTATTTTTTACCGCTCAACATTTTAAACTTCTGTGAAGCACCTGGGTGTTCAAGGTGCTCACCACACAGCTAGATAAGTTTCTTGAGGGGGTCTTGTTTGCATTTTTTATTATTTATTAATTGATAAAAATAAACTATTATTTCTTCTATATTTTTATTTTTTTATTTTGCACCTTTTTTTCCATACCTTTAAAACACTTTTAAAGTGCTGTACATACTAAGCCCAACATAAAGATTCTTTATGCCTCCTTTCATCTCCATCTGCCTCACTGTGCATCCAGCTTTACACAGCAGAATGGGGTGGTCCTAGTCTTATCTGCTAAAACTAAAGCTCCAAGCAGCACTTGCTTCTCTTCGGCGCTCTTGTCCTGTGTGTCACTGACTAGCCTTGTTTCTGTTGACTTCATCTTATGCTCCTATATACTGTCTGCTCCTGTTGAGTGCCCTGCTTTACTGATTTTATCTTCTGCCATATACATTAGTATAGCTGCTGTGCGGTTTTACATCAATAGCTGGTTCTTGTACAACTCAACTTTCCTCCACATTGTCAGTGGAGAACTGTGTTTGTTGCTTGAGGCTAACAGATCAGAAACTGCAGCTGCTGCTCTATTGATGCATATAACAGAAGACAATTCTTTGCTATATGCATCACTAGAGTGCATTTGCAGTTTCGCATCACTGGTCTCTCAGCAGCAGGCAATTGGACAGCTCAACTAATATCAGCCCCTATATACAGAGCCCCATCCTGTAGTATAGCATCTCAGCCCCGCTATACCATACCTCATTTTGCATTACATTGTATCTTGGAGGGTATATACAGTACAGAGTCTGGATGGTTGTCCTACGGTGATGATATGTGCAAAACAGCAAATTTAAAAGTGAATTATATTGGCACAAATGAATAAATACTGTACATATGTACATTATTAGAAGAGCACATTGTGATTTAGAGAATAACCCTACTTTATCAGTTGAATGTAGAATTACTTTTGTAATTGCAAGCTGTTTAAACGTTAGATTTCTGTTTGCAGCTTCACAGAAAATACAGAAAAAGGGACCATATCGCTGCTTTTTCTCATTGTTGAGGCTTCACCTTTTGCTTAAGTTCCTGTGTTTTTCAGTTCAGGATTGAGTTTTTGTTTGAAGAGGAGTTAAAATCTGAGCTTGGTCTGTTTTTCTATGATTACTAAAGTGAGGGGGCTTATGGGCTGGTTGCTATGGTACCTACATGTCGTAAGAGAGCCGTTCTCTGTGGTATTAACATACTAATAGCAAGAAAGCGTTTTGTTTTTTTTATCAGACATTAAAATGTCTATTTAGATTGTAACTCTGCAAGAGCAGAACTGTTTCTCTAATCAAACAGTAACTCCCTTCGTATGTAGGGTAGAATGAGCCAAATATTGGATTAAATGCAATAAATGCTTCTCAAATCTTCTCTAATGATAGCTGAACGCGGTGTAGTTTAGTAAATAATGGCAAATTTGCTTTCTTCCTACGTGTATGTCATATTGAAGTTTAATGGAACTGAAAATTAATGCATGTTTAGAAAAGTACTGCCATGTTTATTTTTTTTTATAGATTTTGATGAATATTTTATAAACTGTCCCTTTTGGGGTGTGGATTAAGACTGTGTACCTACGTAAGCGTTCTTTTTTTAGCATTTTTTAAGCGTTTTTCCTGGTAAAAACGCTTCAAAATCGCATACAAGAAGCATCCCATTCTTTTTAATGAATTCCGCAATTTTTGTGCACATGATGCATTTTTTACTGTGAAAAAAACGCACTGCGGGAAAAAACGCAGCATGTTCATCAATTTTGCGGAAAAATCCACATTTCTAACTATATTCTGTGAGCAGGAGGATGCTCCTGTAAAAAACGCAAAAAAACCCCAGCAAAAATCGCGCAAAAAACGCATAGAAAACCACGTGTTTTTCCTGGGAAGAAGTCCGTTTTTTTCTGCATATGCTAAAAGCCTTAATCATGGTATGTGATCCATGACTTTTTAATAATAATATATTCAGGATGAGGGGTATATATCAGGATATAGGGCATACACACATGGTCAAAATTGTTGGTACCCCTCGTTTAATGACAGAAAAACCCACAATGGTGACAGAAATAACTTGAATCTTACAAAAGTAATAATAAATCAAAAATCTATGAAAATGAACAAATGAAAGTCAGACATTGCTTTTCAACCATGCTTCCACAGAATTTAAACAAAAAATAAATAAAACTCATGAAATAGGCCTGGATAGAAATGATGGTACCCCTGAAAATAATGTGATAAAAGGGACATGATAAATCGCGGCGTGTCCACTAATTAGCATCACAGGTGTCTACAATCTTGGAATCAGTGAGTGGGCCTGTATAGAGGGCTACAGATACTCACTGTGCTGTTTGGTGACATGGTGTGTATCACACTGAACATGGACCAGAGGAACCAAAGGAAAGAGTTGTCTCAGGAGATTAGAAAGAAAATTATAGAAAACATGTTAAAGGTAAATGTTATAAGGCCATCTCCAAGCAGCTTGATGTTCCTGTGACTACAGTTGCACATATTATTCATAAATTTAAGCTCCATGGGACTGTAGCCAACCTCCCTGGACATAGACGCAGGAGAAAAATTGATGACAAATCAAAGAGCCGGATAATACGAATGGTAACAAAAGAGCCCAGAAAAATTTCAGATTAAACTTCAAGCTCAAACTTCAAACTCAAGGAACATTAGTGTCAGATCACACCATCCGTCATTGTATAAACCAAAGTGGACTTCATGGGAGATGACCAAGGAGGACAACATTGTTGAAAAAAAATCATTAAAAAGCCAGACTGGAATTTGCCAAACTACATATTAACAAGCCACAAAGCTTCTGGGAGAATGTTGTATGGACAAATGAGACAAAAAATGGTACTTTTTGGCAAGGCACATCAGCTCTATGTTCACAGATGGAAAAAGGAAGCATCAAGAAAAGAACACTGTCCCTATTGTGAAACTTGGAGGAGGCTCTATTATGTTCTGGGTCTGCTTTGCTGCATCTGGCACAGGGTGTCTAGAATCTGTGCCGGGTACAATGAAATCTCAAGACTATCAAGGGATTCTAGAGAGAAATGTGCTGCTCAGTGTCAGAAAGCTTGGTCTCAGTCGCAGGTCGTGGGTCTTGCAACAGGATAATGACCCAAAACACACAACTAAAAACCCGCAAGAATGGCTAAGAGGAAAACATTGGACTATTCTGAAGTGGTCTCCTATGAGCCCTGACCTAAATCCTATTGAGCATATTTGGAAAAAGCTGAAACATGCTGTCTGGAAAAGGCAACCTTCAAACATGAGGCAACTGGAGCAGTTTGCTCTTGAGAAGTGGGCCAAAATACCTGTTGAGAAGTGCAGAAGTCTCATTGACAGTTACAGGAATTGTTTGATTGCAGTGATAGCCTCAAAAGGTTGTGCAACAAAATATTAAGTTAAGGGTACCATCATTTTTTTTTTAAATTCTGTGGAAGCATGGTTGAAAGCAATGACTGACTTTCATTTGTTCATTTTCATAGATTTTTGATTTATTAGTACTTTTTCAGATTCAAGTTACAGGGTGGGCCATTTATATGGATACACCTAAATAAAATGTGGTTGGTGATATCAACTTCCTGCTTGTGACACACTAGTATATGGGAGGGGGACAACTTTTCAAGACAGGTGGTGACCTAGGTGGCCATTTTGAAGTCGGCCATTTTGAATCCAAGTTTATTTTTGTCAATGGGAAGAGGGTCATGTGACACATCAAACTTACTGAGAATTTCACAAGAAAAACAACGGTGTGCTTGGTTTTAACGTAACTTTATTGTTTCATGAGTTAAGGCCCCGTCACACATAGCGATCTCGCTAGCGAGATCGCTGCTGAGTCACAAGTTTTGGGACAAGACAGCGATCTCACCAGCGAGATCGCTGTGTGTGACAGTGATCAGTGACCAGCCCCCCTGCCGGTATCGCTGATCGCTCTGGGAAACCTCTGGACTTTTCTTTGGTCGCTGGTCTCCCGCTGGCCAGCACGCATCGCTGCGTGTGACAGGCAGGAGACCAGCGATCTGCTGGTAACTAACGTACACATCGGGTATCCAAAGGACGGGCGTCCCTTAGATACCCGATGTGTACGTTAGATACCAGCGCGCTAATGCAGGGAGCTGGTAACTAACGTACACATCGGTAATCTAAGGGACGCACGTCCCTTGGATACCCCATGTGTACGTTAGTTACCAGCTCCCTGCATCAGCGCGCTGGTAACTAATGAACACAGCGACGCCGCGCGCTCGGCGTCGCTGTGCTCATCGCTGGTGAAGCTGTCTGTGTGACAGCTCACCAGCGATCACTGTTATGAATGAGTCACCGGAGGAGGAGAAAACAAAAATACAAGCTAAGTCCAGAAAACCGGAGAGGTTGGTAGCTATCGGATTGCAGACCCCTGATCCTATACACCACAACTAACAGTAGCCATGGGGGGTTCATACGGTGCCCTAGACCCCTCGTCACAGCCAGAGAACTATATAAGCCTAAAGAAGGAAAGGGGAAATCTAAACTGCCCCAGAGCAGACCCCAAAGCAATAGACAGCCCCCGACATGTGTTGTCGGTGAAAAACAGATGAAAACACAAACACAGACAGAAAGACAGGCTGAGCAAACGATGGGGCCCAACTAACTAGATAGGACAGGACAGAAAAGATGCTGGCTGCAATCCGCAAAAAACCCTACCAAAAATGTCCCAACTGTCTGATAGGGAAAAAGGCCCTGAAGTCGCTAGACTTCAAAATCACTATATCAGCACTCAGGTATATTCTGAAAACAGAGCAAAGAGATCAACTGATCAGAGACAAAAATAGAATTCAGCCAGTCCCAACCAGGACTGGCTGAATACAAACACTAAGGAAACCAGACATAATCTCATGGAATAATAGCAGGGCAAAAACTTAGCTTTTAGTAGACAGGAACTAAGCTGGATGCAAGAGCTCAGAGCAGAAAGGATCACCAGCAGCCCTACAGGGCGTCGGCTGCCTTATATCCACTCAGAAATTCCAGATGTCCAATCACACTCCGCCAGTTCAGATGACAGGTTCTTCCCATCCCAATCAATTTCACTACCTCTCTTCACCAGCAGAGGGAGTTCATCAGACATCAAAGGTGAAGGGGAGAATGAACTCACAACAGATCACATTGCGACTCACCAGCTATCCTGACACGTTGATATCGTTGTCGGGATCGCTGGTGAGTCGCTATATGTGACTTCAGCTTTATTCACAAGTTTCTATCTGTTTACAGCCATTGACATGTCGGAGAGGTTTACACGTGAGGAGCAGATAGAAATTGTGTTGGTGTCTGGTGAACGCAGTACCCAGGTCATTGCAGTAGATTTCAGTGCAAGACACCCTACACAAGATAACTGCCACCATTCCCATTTTATTTAGGTGTATAAATGGTCCACCCAAAAAAGTTTGCCTCATCACTGAACATACAGTGCCTTGCGAAAGTATTCGGCCCCCTGGAACTTTTCAACATTTTCCCACATATCATGCTTCAAACATAAAGAATAGCTAGGCTTCAAAAGACTATATCAGTACTCAGGTATTTTCTGCAGACAGAGCAAAAAGGAATTCAGCTCACCCCAGCAGGGAATGGCAGAAATCCAGAAAAACAAGGCAAAACAAAACCAAAACACAAATGCAAAAAGCAGAGCAGAAAACTTAGCTTTTGAGGAGCAGGAATCAGACTGGTCTCCTAGAATCCCTCAGAGAAATCACCCGCAAGGCAGAAGGGCGTTGGCTGCCTTATATCCAGTCAGCAATTCCAGTCACCCAGTCATCATCATTCTGCTCAGGTGCTTGGTAATCAGCCTCACTACCTTCCTTCACCAGAAGAGGGAGTTCATCAGACCTCAATGGTGAAGGGGAAAATGAACTCACAACAGTACCTCCCCCTTGAGGAGGGGTCACCGAACTCTCATCCACGCCACCAGGGCGATCAGGGTGAGCCCGATGAAAGGCACGCACCAATCTTTTGGCATGAATATCAGAGGCAGAGACCCAGGAATTATCCTCCTGACCATAACCCTTCCACTTAACCAAATACTGGAGTCTCCGTCTAGCCAGACGGGAATCCAGTATCTTCTCTACCTCATATTCCATGTTACCTTCACCCAATACAGGGTCCGGAGGTGCCACCCCAGGAACAACTGGTTCAACAAACCTCTTCAACAAGGACTTATGAAACACATTATGGATTTTAAATGTGACAGGAAGAGCCAAACGAAAAGAGACCGGATTAATAATCTCCAAAATCTTGTAAGGTCCAATAAATCTAGGCTTAAACTTAGGAGAAGCCACCTTCATAGCGATATTTTTTGATGATAACCAAACCATATCACCAACCTTAAACTGGGGACCAATGGTCCTATGTTGGTTGGAAAACCGCTGGGCCTTTTCCTGGGGGAGAGATAACTTATCCACCACTTGGTCCCAGATCTGGTGCATTCTCTCCACTACAGTGTCAACACCTGGGCAAGCAGAAGGCTCCACCTGCCCTGAAGAAAATCGAGGATGAAACCCAAAGTTACAAAAAAAAGGTGACATCAAAGTGGCAGAACTAGCTCTATTATTTAAAGCAAATTCGGCCAAGGGCAAAAATGAAACCCAATCATCCTGATCAGCGGAAATAAAACATCTCAAATACGATTCCAAGGTCTGGTTTGTTCTGTCCGTCTGTCCATTGGTCTGAGGGTGAAAAGCAGAGGAGAAGGACAACTGAATTCCCAGCTTGGAACAGAAAGTCCTCCAAAATCTAGACATAAACTGAACTCCTCTGTCAGATACAATGTTCTCAGGAATCCCATGCAAGCAAACCACCTGTTGCAAAAACAGGGGCACCAACTCAGAGGAAGATGGCAACTTAGGGAGTGGTACAAGATGAACCATCTTAGAGAACCTATCACAAATCACCCAAATAACAGTCATTCTCTGAGAGACAGGCATATCAGAGATGAAATCCATTGAAATATGGGTCCATGGCCTCCTGGGGACCGGCAAAGGCATCAACAACCCACTAGAGCGAGAACAAGGTTTAGACTGGGAGCAAGTCCCACAGGACTGCACAAAATTCCTGACATCACGAGACAAGGAGGGCCACCAAAAAGACCGACTCACCAGATCTCTAGTACCAAAACTATCTGGATGACCAGCCAATGCAGAGCAATGAACTTCAGACATCACTCTCTTCTTCCACTGGTCAGGAACATACAACTTTCCACTGGGACAACGCTCAGGTTTGTCCTCCTGGAACTCTTCCAGAGCACGTCTCAAATCGGGCGAGATGGCAGAAAGAACCACCCCTTCGCCTAAGATGGTAGCAGGCTTGGTCACCACAGGAGAATCAGTAAAGAAGCTCCTAGAGAGGGCGTCTGCCTTGACATTCTTAGTGCCAGGAAGAAAAGAGACCACAAAATCAAAACGTGTAAAAAACAAGACCCACCTAGCCTGTCTAGGGTTCAAGCGTTTGGCTGACTCCAGGTAAATCAAATTCTTGTGGTCAGTGAGGACCACAACTTGATGTTTAGCTCCCTCCAACCAATGTCTCCACTCCTCAAATGCCCATTTCATGGCTAACAGTTCCCGATTCCCCACATCATAGTTACGTTCAGATGGAGAGAACTTTCGGGAAAAGAAAGCACAGGCATTCATTTTAGATGTTACAGGATCCTTTTGGGACAAAACAGCTCCTGCACCAATCTCAAAAGCGTTTACCTCTACCTGGAACGGGAGTGAGACATCAGGTTGCCGCAAAACCAGGGCAGAAGTGAATCTTCGCTTCAGCTCCTGAAAGGAAGAAACAGCCTCCGGAGACCAATTCAACACATCAGCACCCTTCTTAGTCAGATCAGTCAATGGCTTGGCAATACTAGAAAATTTTGCTATAAATTTCCGATAAAAATTAGCAAAACCCAAAAACTTCTGGAGGGCCTTCAAAGAAGTGGGCTGAACCCAATCATAAATGGCCTGTACCTTGGCCGGGTCCATTTCAATAGTTGACGGAGACAAAATAAATCCCAAAAATGAAATCCTCTGTACCCCAAAAAGGCATTTCGATCCTTTGACATACAGGGAATTCTCCCTCAAGATCCGGAACACAGTCCGAACATGTTCCACGTGAGTGTCCCAATCCTTGGAGAAGATCAAAATATCATCCAGATAGATAATCAAAAATTTATCCACAAAGTCTCGGAAAATGTCGTTCATGAAGCACTGGAAGACAGAAGGGGCATTATTGAGCCCAAAAGGCACCACCAGGTACTCAAAATGTCCCTCCGGAGTATTAAACACCATCTTCCATTCATCCCCATGCTTAATGCGGATAAGATTATACGCCCCCTGAGGTCAAGCTTGGTAAACCAGCAAGCACCTTTAACTCTGGAGAATAGATCCGAAATCAGGGGTAACGGATACTGATATTTAATAATAATTTTGTTGAGGGCACGATAATCAATACAAGGCCTTAATGAACCATCCTTTTTGGCCACGAAAAAAAACCCGGCACCTAAGGGTGAAGAGGATGGTCTAATATGACCCTTCTCCAATGCCTCCTTAATATAGGATCGCATAGCCTCGTGCTCGGGTACAGATAAATGGAAGAGCCGACCCTTGGGAAATTTATACCCCGGGCTCAGTTCAATTGCACAGTCATAACTCCTATGAGGAGGCAAAGACGCAGACTCATTCTCACTAAATACATCATAAAAGTCCGCCAAATAGTCAGGAACATCATGCGACTGAGGAGAGGTGGAAAAAACCGGAGCCTCACTAAGGGCACACTGACAACCCCAACTCACCACAGACACAGATTTCCAATCCAAAACTGGATTATGAATTTGCAACCAGGGAAACCCCAGAACAATGGTATCATGCAAATTATGCAACACCAAAATCTGCAATTTTCTTGATGGTCTGGGGCGACCCGCATTACCACCTGGGTCCAAAACTGAGGTTTATTTTTCGCCAAAGGAGTAGCATCAATCTCCCTCAAAGGGATAGGCGTCCGCAGAGGTGTCATAGGAAATCCACAACGTTTAGCAAAATCCAAGTCCATTAGGTTCCGGGCTGCTCCCGAGTCCACAAAAGCCTTGGCGGAAAATGTGGACAGGGAGCAGATCAGAGTAATTGCCAGAAGAAACTTAGGTTGAACACCACCCACAGAAAATGTGTGTGCAAAACGTTTCTCTCGTTTAGGACAGACAGAAATAATATGCGAGGCATCTCCACAAAAAAAACACAGCTTATTATTACGCCTTCTGAACTCCTGATGTTGCTCCCTGGACAAAACTCTATCACATTGCATAGGTTCAGACACTTGTTCAACAGGTGGCAACACCTCTTGTGCAATCCTGCGTTCACGTAAACGCCGATCAACCTGAATGGCTAATGACATAGAATCGTCAAGACCAGAGGGAACAGGAAATCCCACCATAGTATCTTTTACGGCTTCTTACAAACCCTTCCGAAAGAGAGCTGCCAAGGCATTATCATTCCAGGTAGTTAGGACCGCCCACTTTTGAAATTTTTGACAGTACAATTCTGCAGAATCTCGACCCTGGCTCAATGCCAACAGGGTCTTTTCAGCCTGATCAATAGCATTAGGTTCGTCATACAACAACCCCAAGGCTTGAAAAAATGCGTTCACATTAGTCAGAATAGGATCATCTGGTTTCAAAGAAAACGCCCAATCCTGGGGATCGCCACGCAGCAAAGAGATGACAATTTTAACCTGCTGCGCAGAGCTCCCTGACGAGTTAGGCTTCAAGGCAAAAAATAATTTACAATTATTTTTGAAATTCAAAAATTTAGACCGATCCCCAAAAAACACATCAGGAGTAGGGATCTTTGGTTCAGCAGCATGTGAGTGAGCAAGGTAGGCGGAAATTCCCTGCACTTCCGCAGCGAGCTGCTCCACACGATCAGACAATTGCTTTATCTCCATTGAGAGAAAAAAAAATTCCCCCTACGGCCTCAGAGATATAGAGGAAAAAATATACATACTTTTTTTTTTTTTTAACAATTCTTTCCTGCTATTGAGTACCCTAGGATCTGCGGTATGGTGGGTGATTCTATGAATTAGTCACCGTAGGAGGAAAAAATAGAAATACTAGCTAAGTCCAGAAAACCAGAGAAGTTGGCAGCTATCGGATTGCAGACCCCTGAACCTATCAACAACAACTAGCAGTAGCCGTGGGGGGTTCCTACGGTGCCCTAGACCCCTCGATCACAGCCGGAGAACTAAATAGCCTAAAGACAGAAAGGGAAATCTAAACTGCCCCAGAGCAGACCCCAAAGCAATAGGCAGCCCCCAACATATAATGACGGTGAAGCAAGATGAAAAAACACTCACACAGATAGAAAGATAGGCTGAGCAAATGATGGGGCCCAAGCTAACTAAATAGGACAGGATAGAAAAGCTGCTGTCTGCAATCCGTCAAAAACCCTATCAAAACAAGAGCCAACAGACTGATAGGGAAAAAAGTCCTGAAGATGCTAGGCTTCAAAAGACTATATCAGTACTCAGGTATTTTCTGAAGACAGAGCAAAAAGGAATTCAGCTCACCCCAGCAGGGAATGGCAGAAATCCAGAAAAACAAGGCAAAACAAAACCAAAACACAAATGCAAAAAGCAGAGCAGAAAACTTAGCTTTTGAGGAGCAGGAATCAGACTGGTCTCCTAGAATCCCTCAGAGAAATCACCTGCAAGGCAGAAGGGCGTCGGCTGCCTTATATCCAGTCTGCAATTCCAGTCACCCAGTCATCATTCTGCTCAGGTGCTTGGTAATCAGCCTCACTACCTTCCTTCACCAGAAGAGGGAGTTCATCAGACCTCAATGGTGAAGGGGAAAATGAACTCACAACACCTACTGCTACAGGCAACACACATGATGGATACTCAACCAGGAGTGTTCACATTTAAAAATAACTAGTGGCAGACACCAACAAAGTGACATCAATTTCACCACAGTATAAATAGTATAATAGGGACCGACAGGTTTTCCACTACACCCAACCAAGGAGATGGATACCCTACTAGGAGTGTTCACATTTCCAAAAATTATTGGCAGACACCACCAAAGTGGCATCAATTTCACCACAGTATAAATAGTATAATAGTAATCGACAGGTCTGCCACTACACCCAATCCAGCAGATTTAAAAAAATTGGGACCTGACACCACCGAAGTGGCATAAATTTCATGAGAGCAGAAACCGTGTAATAGGGACTGACATGTCTTCCACTACAACCAACCCATCAGATGTAGATCACCCATGACTGTTCACATTTCCACAAATTTGTGTTAACATCTGCAGCAACAGCAGGCACAAAAGCTACAGTAGACATCACAGAGTGCAGTTATGCAAGATTAATGCAGCATACTAAATCATGCAACATTGCCTAGTCTGTAGAGTCTGCAACTGGGGTGCAAAACTCCATGGAGATCCATCACTTGATAACATCAGAGACAGTTTTGGTCAACAACCCCCAGGGCCCCTCCTCCCGACTTCCCAGCCCTCCAGCTCCAAAACCAACTTCTCCACCATTACAGAAGATCGACTCTCCACTCTACTCTCAAGATCACATCTCACCACCTGTGCACTTGACCCGATCCCTTCCCACTTCATCCCAAACCTCACCACAATCTTCATCCCAACCCTAACCCATCCCTTCAACCTATCACTAACAACTGGTGTTTTCCCCTCAAGCTTTAAACATGCCTCCATCACACCTATCTTCAAAAAGCCCTCTCTTGACCCATCCTCTGTATCTAGCTATCGCCCTATATCACTTCTCCCCTATGCCTCCAAGCTACTGGAACAACACGTCTACCTTGAACTGTCCTCCCATCTCTCTTCTTGCTCCCTCTTCGACCGCTTACAATCTGGCTTCCGGTCACACCACTCCACTGAAACTGCCCTTACTAAGGTCACCAATGACCTCTTAACCGCCAAGAGCAAGCGACACTACTCTGTCCTCCTCCTCCTGGACCTGTCAGCTGCCTTTGACACAGTGGACCATTCCCTATTATTACAGACCCTCTCATCCCTTGGCATCACAGACTTGGCCCTATCCTGGATCTCATCATACCTAACAGACCGGACTTTCAGCGTCTCCCACTCACACACCACCTCCTCACCTCGCCCCCTATCTGTCGGAGTCCCACAAGGTTCAGTCCTAGGACCCCTGCTCTTCTCCATTTACACCTTTGGCCTGGGACAGCTCATAGAATCTCATGGCTTTCATTTTCATCTCTATGCTGCTGACTCATAGATCTACATCTCTGGACCAGATATCACCTCCCTACTAACCAGAATCCCTCAATGTCTGTCCACTATTTCATCCTTCTTCTCCGCTAGATTTCTGAAAATTAACAACAAACGCTTCCATTACAGTAAATGGCTGCCCACTCTCCCCAGTCCCACAAGCTCGCTGCCTCGGGGTAATCCTTGACGCTGATCTCTCCTTCAAACCACATATCCAAGCCCTTTCCACTTCCTGCTGACTTCAACTCAAAAATATTTCACGAATCCGTTCATTCCTCAACCAGAAATCTGCAAAAACCCTAGTCCATGCCCTCATAATCTCTCGCCTTGACTACCGCAACCTCCTGCTCTGTGGCCTCCCCTCGAACACTCTCGCACCCCTCCAATCTATTCTAAACTCTGCTGCCCGACTAATCCACCTGTCCCCCCGCTATTCCCCAGCTTCTCCCCTCTGTCAATCCCTTCACTGGCTCCCCATTGCCCAGAGACTCCAGTACAAAACCCTAACCATGACATACAAAGCCATCCACAACCTGTCTCCTCCATAAATCTGCGACCTCGTCTCCCGGTACTTTCCTGCACGCAACCTCCGATCCTCACAAGATCTCCTTCTCTACTCCCCTCTTATCTCCTCTTCCCACAATCGCATACAAGATTTCTCTCACGCATCACACTCAACATATCAGACTCTCACCTACCATCGAAACCTTCAAAAAGAGCCTGAAGACCCACCTCTTCCGACAAGCCTATAACCTGCAGTAACCACCGATCGACCAAACCGCTGCATGACCAGCTCTACCCTCGCCTACTGTATTCTCACCCATCCCTTGTAGATTGTGAGCCTTCATGGGCAGGGTCCTCTCTCCTCCTGTACCAGTTATGACTTGTATTGTTTTTATTATGTATACCCCTCCTTACATGTAAAGCGCCATGGAATAAATGGCGCTATAACAATAAATAATAATAATAATCACTTGTTCATCTTGATGAAAGTAAGGCAGTCTACACTTTCAGGAGACAGCCTGCTGTGCTTATCCATTAGGATACAACAAGCAGTGCTGAAGACACATTCTAAGAGAACGCTGGCTGCCGAGCATGATAAAACCTCCAAGGCATGTGAGGTAAGCTCAGGCCACTCATCTATTTTGGAAGATGAAAATGTGAAAGGGTCCAAACCCTCCTTGATTGTATTGATATTCAGTTCTAGATACTCCTACATCATCCTCTCCATTCGTTCACCACGTCTAAGACTTGCACTCTATTGTGCTGGTGCTGGAGCTAGTCTAAAAAAAAGTTTCAAAGGACTCATAGAAAATGCTTATTCCACTTATACTACTGCTGCTAATGTTTTTTTGTTGATGAATTAACATGCCGGACGTTGAAAGTCTAGAGCTGCGATGCACACTTGTGTGCCTCACTGCTGTCTTGGGGAATACCTCTCTTAAGGTTGCATAAAAGCATGTGTTTTGATACTCCGCATTGTGGATCCCTTTCCAGGGCGGGAAGTATCTGGCAAAATTTGCTTTTATAATGTGGATCTAACAGAGTGGCATCCCAATAGTCAGCACTATTTCTAATCATAACTATATGGGGATCATGTTGCAGATAGTGCATAGTGCAGCAAGAAGGCACTCATATGTCGGGCTCTACCATGCTGTCCAAGCCCATGCTGTGTTGGTGGCTGGGTAACACTGATGCTTGTTTCCTCCATCCCCTCCCGCCAATCACGAACAAAAGAGAGGGGATGATTATCCTCTTCATTTCCTGACAGTTGCTTGCCCATCACCTCTTCCTCCTCCATTTGTTCCTCGGATCTTGTACCTTCACTAACAGTTTGTCTGTTATCAACAGACACCT
Source organism: Dendrobates tinctorius (assembly GCF_039654945.1). NCBI lineage: Eukaryota > Metazoa > Chordata > Amphibia > Anura > Dendrobatidae > Dendrobates > Dendrobates tinctorius. The sequence goes on from NW_027361733.1 coordinate 30,186,475, forward strand.
TCAATCGTAGAAATTCACCCTCCCTTGGTGTATGACAACAGTCTGGGACTTTGAGACAATGTTATCCCTTCCACATCCTCCTCTGCTTCCTTCTCTTCTTCTGGGACCTCCACATCCTCCCGCAGTCTATTCAAAGTCTGCTCCAGCATATAGATGAATGGAATAGTGATACTGATGATGGCGTCATCAGCGCTAACTATCTCAGTAGCCATTTCGAAAATGTGCAGAAAAGTGTAGAGGTCCTTAATCTGTGCCCACTCCGTAAACGTGATAAGAACCACGTCCGTACTGCTTTGGCCCAGGCTGTACGAGTCCATGACATACAGTACTACATCAGGGCTCATTGCTGCTGCCACAGTCACTGCAACATGTGCAGAGTGGAATTCCACCGTGTCGGCACATTAGAAATAAACCTGTTAACTGGCATGGACAATGACCTCTGTGTCGATGCAAGTCGATGACCTGAGGAGTGCGAATGGAGGAAGTGAGCACACAGCTTCCATGCGTTCACCAGCAACTCACTCAGGCCAGGATAGTGGCAAAGAAAATGCTGTACCACCAGGTTGAGGATGTGAGCCAAGTAAAGCACGTGTGTGAGCTTGCCTCACCGTTATTTGACACGGCCTTTCCTGGAGACAGCCATTGCTCAAACTTGGCATGGAGAGCTGTCGTCCACTCTTCAGCTGTATAACTGCAGTCTCCAAGGCATATCAATTTTAACACTGCCTGATTGCAGTGAGCCTGACTGCTCAGTACGGAGGTGGTGGGTATTCGCTCTGCACTATTGGAACGTGTGTCTCATTAAGGCAGAGGTTGAGGGCACAGGTGGAGACCCTAGAGGAGATAGAGGAGGAAGCAGAAGTAGTGGAGGAAGTGTTAAATATTTGTCCTGCAAGCCTTGGGGATTCTAAGACTTGTATTAAGACTTGCCCCACAGCCACTAGAGTCACCCAGTGCCCAGTCAGCAAGATGTAATGCCCTTGGCCATGCTTACTCATCCATGTGTCTGTGGTGAAATGCACCCTGGCAGACATAGATTTAGTCAAGGAACGGGTGATGTTGTCTGCGACATGCTGGTGTAGCGCAGGCACAGCTTTCTTAGAAAAGTAATGGCGACTGGGCAACTGGTGTTGAGGGACTGCAATGGCCATTAGCTCTTGGAAACCGTCTGTATCTACCAGGCAAAAAGTCAGCATTTCCGTGGCCAACAGATTGGAGATGGTGGAGTTCAACCTCTTAGCTTTGTCATGCATCGGCGGAAACAATCTTTTATGTGGCCGGACATACTTCTGGACCATGAGGGAGGTGCAGGCGGAGATTGGTCAAAAACAGCAGGCATGTCCGCTTCCATTACAGCTTACGGCAGGCTCTCAGTCAGCTTGATTGGAGCGGGTAAAGAACCGGAGGTTCTGCGGTCAGAGACCTGCGTCTCAATAGTTGGCATGGTAACAGAGGAGGAGGAAGAAGCAGCAAATGCGATTGATGGGGCGGCTGATGGTTGTTGAGGTCCGCATTTTAGCGCAGTGGAATTCCCAGAGTAACGCATGTTGATTGCGCATGTGAAGGTTAATACATATACACATGTGGTCAAAACTGTGGGTATCCCTCATTTAATGACAGAAAAACCCACTATGGTGACAGAAATAACTTGAATCTGACAAAAGTAATAATAAATTAAAAATCTATGAAAATGAACAAATGAAAATCAGACATGGCTTTTCAACCATGCTTCCACAGAATTTAAAAAAAAAATAAAACTCATGAAATACGCCTGGACAGAAATGATGGTATCCTTAACTTAATATTTTGTTGCACAATATTTTGTTGCAATCACTGCTATCAAACGATTCCTGTAACTGTCAATGAGACTTCTGCCCCTCTCTACAGGTATTTTGGCCCATTCCTCAAGAGCAAACTGCTCCAGTTGTCTGGTGTTTGAAAGTTACCTTTTCCAGATGGCATGTTTCTGCTCTTTCTAAAGATGCTCAATAGGATTTAGGTCAGGGCTCATAGAAGGCCACTTCAGAATAGTCCAATGTTTTCCTCTTAGCCATTCTTGGGTGTTTTTAGCTGTGTGTTTTGGGTCATTATCCTGTTGCAAGACCCATGATCTGTGACTGAGACCAAGCTTTCTGACACTGGGCAGCACATTTCTCTTTAGAATCCCTTGATAGTCTTGACATTTGATTGTACCCGGCACAGACTCTAGACACCCTGTGCCAGATGCAGCAAAGCATCCTCAGAACATAACAGGGCCTCCTCCGTGTTTCACAGTAGGGACAGTGTTCTTTTCTTGATATGCTTAATTTTTCTGTCTGTGAACACAGAGCTGATGTGCCTTGCCAAAAAGTTGAATTTATGTCTCATCTGTCCATAGGACATTCTCCCAGAAGCTTTGAGGTTTGTCAACATGTAATTTGGAAAATTCCAGTCTGGCTTTTTTTGTTATTTTTAGTGATAATAATAATTTTATTTCTATAGTGCCAACATATTCCGCAGCACTTTACATTATAGAGGGGACTTGTACAGACAATAGACATTACAGCATAGCATAGCAATAAACACATAGATCAAAACAGATACCAAGAGGAATGAGGGCCCTGCTCAAAAGCTTACAATCTATAAGGGAAAAGGGGAGACACAAAAGGTGGATGGTAACAATTGCTTTTATTGTTTTTATGGTTTGGACCTTCCCTAGTGTAAGAATCGGGTGTTCCTGTTGCTGCATGAACCAGTTAACACGTCTCCCATGAAATCTACTTTGGCTCATACAACGACGGATGGTGTGATCTGACACTGATGTTATGTGGCGCCCCTGAGGATTCAGTTGCCACAGAGGTACTGCACCTCCTCCTGAGGTGTGGTACCCCACCATCCAGGTAGGTTGGAGGCTTCTGACCACGCTCCAACACCTGCATCCCACACAACACAGTAGTTCAGCAAAGCCACATTGTGGCTCCGTGCTTGGAGTGTAGCAGAGCACCTTTGGTGGCTCCCTGCTTGGAACACGAAACGTGCTGGGAGGCGGGTGGAGTTAGAATAAATAAAAGAGCCCAAAGGTTTAGGATTTCAGGTCAGTCAGTCAGTCAGTGAGGAGAGAAGATCCCTGGGAGAGGGATGGAGGAGGGAGGTGCTGCAGAAGACCACAGTGATCTGGGTCTGCTGGCACGGGAAAGGAAAGAAGGAGAAAGACATTGAACAGAAACCTGATCTTCCATAAGAAGGAGAGACTAGTACGGAACGAAGGAGTAAAAGGGAACAGAGGACGTGGGTTAGGAGAGAGCTCTGCCTAGAGGTTCTAGGCGCGGGGCCGGGGTCCGGTCCCCGAGGTTGTATGGATGCTAATGGTCCTACAGCAGACACCGGTGGAGTAGTGAGCTGTAAATGCATTACTCCCATCTAAGACTTGGGGGCACAACAGCAACTTGGATAGTGAGCCGGGACTCAGGAGTAAGGAGTCCCCGAAGCAGGCTACAGCTGTCTGCCGTACAAGTATGGTTCTTGGGAACATCTGTCAGATGGAACTCCAGTGTAACTCAGTACTAGGAGTACTTCATTTAAAGGCGCTATAAGAGGAGACATTCAGAAAGGCACATGTTGGCGGAGTGTTGGAAGGGAGCATTCCATCTGACCTGGAGGTTAACTGAGTCCCTGAACCGGAGAACACGGCATGGAGGCAGGCACCTGTGTGTACTACAGACTGTGAGTAAAGCTTTGGAACTACATGCCCTGGTGTCCTTCTATTATTCCTGCGCTAACACACCCTGTACCACTACATCGGTGTACCAGCTTCTACACTGCCTGTACCTCTCCTCTACCCCTACATCTACACTGCCCTGGGACTACAGCTCCACCTGTGGGGAGCTACACCATCTTGGCTGCAACACACCACCTGTCCCAGAGGATCTGCATGCAGCGTCGGCTTAACACCTCACCTCACCACTAAATGACAAGGTGGGATATGGAATGCTCTTTCATATTTAGTTAGAGAAAAAATAAGATTTAGAGCGCTATAATCGTGCTTGAAGCATTGCACAACACACTATTACAAGTTCCCTGCTGTCTTTGGCCGTGGACCTCAGTAAAGGCAAAAAAAAAAAATTGTTGGAAGGTCGATTTCACAGCCACACAGGACACTACCTAGCTAAACTATCTGAGTAAGAAATAGCCGCCTAGCTAACTAGATAAAATCTAGCTGCTAACAGTGCCAGCATCAGGAGCAGCCTCTCTTCATTGTTACAGTGTCAAAAGGGCATTAAAACAAGATGTCTGCTCACCACCATTATAGTGTAAGGGGGTGGCATTGCTATGGACAGTAGAGAGAAACTACCACTTTACGAGACAGAACCCCCTTGGCTAGAGCAATTGGACATTCAGATCTCCCCTGCAATAAGACTGTTTTGGTTTGTTCTGCCAACTATGGAGAGGGGAGGGGCTGTTTTCCCAGTGAGCATTCTGAGCTGGGAGTCTGCAGGAGAGTGATGTGCTGTGAGCTGTGAGGAGAAAACATGCAGCTTGTAACTGACTGAACTTGTGGGATTGTGTAGACCCTTCTGGGGATAACGAAGGTGGTTTTCCTGTGTTTCCGTGCGGGAACTCTAGGCCTTCCTTTTTTACTCGCCGGGTACCACCGATGGTTTGTCAAAGATTTCGCAAAGGTGGCAGGTAGAGTTGAGCGACTTTTGGTTTTTTAGGGTCGCGTTTCGTTTCGTGAAACCCGACTTTTCCAAAAGTCGGGTTGAGCAAGATCGTCCGATTATAGGGAAAAGTCGGGGTCGTCCCGAAACACGAAACCCAATGTAAGTCAATGGGGAATAAAAGTCGGCAGTGAGAGGAGGACAGGAAACACACCTACAGTGCCCATTTGAATGCCAAAAGCATCAATTCTTCTTTCTTAAGCTTGTCAACCTTAATTAACTTCATAATACAAGTTACGCACTGAAAAATGGGGGTTATTTGGCTACAAACTGTGAGGGGGGAGGGCTGGCTCCAGGTTTTCATGTGCCCTGGGCGAAAGAGCGCCCCTTTAACACATACCACAACTCATCATGCTCCGATACGGCAGAGAAATAGCGGTATAGTCCAATGAAAAATACCTCACTTTTTACATCTCATGACGAGGCCCATCTATTTCTCCATACAGAATCATTGGTCCCATATAATGTTTGAAACAGTATATGATGAGCTCCACATAATGCTACAGTATATGTTGGTCCCCATGGATGAAGCTCCACTGTCTTATGGGCCCAAATAATGCTCCAAACATAATGGGCCCCATTTCTAATGCTCTAGTGTATAATGGGCCCTGTAAATGCTGCTCCAGTGTCTGATGTCCACCTTTGGAATGTTCCAGTGTATGGTGGGCCCCATCTATCATTATCCAGAGTATAGTGCTCCCCAAAAATTGCTGTCCCAACATTGAAAACAATCAAATAAGTCTCCTCGTTAGGGAATCCCTGTACTTGTCTGGACAGGTGCTGTAGCTTGCTTAACAGCTCGCCAGCCGTTCTCACGCCCAGTATGGATAACACGTGATTGCACAAAGGTGAGAAAGGGTACCGCATCCCCAGATAACATGTATGGATAGCGTACACATTCAAAATATATGTCTCAGGAGGCAGGCTCAGACGGTGTTAGGCCCAGTATGGATTGCACGTGATTGCACAAAGGTTAGAAAGGGTACCGTATCACCGGATAGCATGTATGGATAGCGTACACATTCAAAATATATGTCTATACAGCATGAGGCAGGCTCAGACGGTGTTAGGCCCAGTATGGATTGCACGTGATTGCACAAAGGTTAGAAAGGGTACCGTATCCCCAGATAACATGTATGGATAGCGTACACATTCAAAATATGTGTCTCAGGAGGCAGGCTCAGACAGTGTTAGGCCCAGTATGGATTGCACGTGATTGCACAAAGGTTAGAAAGGGTACCGTATCCCCGTATAACATGTATGGAGGGGCGTACACATTCAAAATATATGTCTATACAGCATGAGGCAGGCTCAGACGGTGTTAGGCCCAGTATGGATTGCACGTGATTGCACAAAGGTTAGAAAGGGTTCCGTATCCCTGGATAACATGTATGAATAGCGTACACATTCAAAATATATGTCTCAGGAGGCAGGCTCAGACGGTGTTAGGCCCAGTATGGATTGCACATGATTGCACAAAGGTTAGAAAGGGTACCGTATCACCGGATAACATGTATGGATAGCGTACACATTCAAAATATATGTGTATACAGCATGAGGCAGGCTCAGACGGTGTTAGGCCCAGTATGGATTGCACGTGATTGCACAAAGGTTAGAAAGGGTACCGTATCCCCAGATAACATGTATGGATAGCGTACACATTCAAAATATATGTCTCAGGAGGCAGGCTCAGACGGTGTTAGGCCCAGTATGGATTGCACGTGATTGCACAAAGGTTAGAAAGGGTACCGTATCCCCGGATAACATGTATGGATAGCGTACACATTCAAAATCTATGTCTATACAGCATGAGGCAGGCTCAGACGGTGTTAGGCCCAGTATGGATTGCACGTGATTGCACAAAGGTTAGAAAGGGTACCGTATCACCGGATAACATGTATGGATAGCGTACACATTCAAAATATATGTCTATACAGCATGAGGCAGGCTCAGACGGTGTTAGGCCCAGTATGGATTGCACGTGATTGCACAAAGGTTAGAAAGGGTACCGTATCCCCGGATAACATGTATGGATAGCATACACATTCAAAATATATGTCTATACAGCATGAGGCAGGCTCAGACGGTGTTAGGCCCAGTATGGATTGCACGTGATTGCACAAAGGTTAGAAAGGGTACCGTATCACCGGATAACATGTATGGATAGCGTACACATTCAAAATATATGTCTATACAGCATGAGGCAGGCTCAGACGGTGTTAGGCCCAGTATGGATTGCACGTGATTGCACAAAGGTTAGAAAGGGTACCGTATCCCCGGATAACATGTATGGATAGCGTACACATTCAAAATATATGTCTATACAGCATGAGGCAGGCTCAGACGGTGTTAGGCCCAGTATGGATTGCACGTGATTGCACAAAGGTTAGAAAGGGTACCGTATCACCGGATAACATGTATGGATAGCGTACACATTCAAAATATATGTCTCAGGAGGCAGGCTCAGACGGTGTTAGGCCCAGTATGGATTGCACGTGATTGCACAAAGGTTAGAAAGGGTACCGTATCACCGGATAACATGTATGGATAGCGTACACATTCAAAATATATGTCTATACAGCATGAGGCAGGCTCAGACGGTGTTAGGCCCAGTATGGATTGCACGTGATTGCACAAAGGTTAGAAAGGGTACCGTATCCCCAGATAACATGTATGGATAGCGTACACATTCAAAATATATGTCTCAGGAGGCAGGCTCAGACAGTGTTAGGCCCAGTATGGATTGCACGTGATTGCACAAAGGTTAGAAAGGGTACCGTATCCCCGGATAACATGTATGGAGGGGCGTACACATTCAAAATATATGTCTATACAGCATGAGGCAGGCTCAGACGGTGTTAGGCCCAGTATGGATTGCACGTGATTGCACAAAGGTTAGAAAGGGTACCGTATCCCTGGATAACATGTATGAATAGAGTACACATTCAAAATATATGTCTCAGGAGGCAGGCTCAGACGGTGTTAGGCCCAGTATGGATTGACATGATTGCACAAAGGTTAGAAAGGGTACCGTATCACCGGATAACATGTATGGATAGCGTACACATTCAAAATATATGTCTATACAGCATGAGGCAGGCTCAGACGGTGTTAGGCCCAGTATGGATTGCACGTGATTGCACAAAGGTTAGAAAGGGTACCGTATCCCCAGATAACATGTATGGATAGCGTACACATTCAAAATATATGTCTCAGGAGGCAGGCTCAGACGGTGTTAGGCCCAGTATGGATTGCACGTGATTGCACAAAGGTTAGAAAGGGTACCGTATCACCGGATAACATGTATGGATAGCGTACACATTCAAAATATATGTCTATACAGCATGAGGCAGGCTCAGACGGTGTTAGGCCCAGTATGGATTGCACGTGATTGCACAAAGGTTAGAAAGGGTACCGTATCCCCAGATAACATGTATGGATAGCGTACACATTCAAAATATGTGTCTCAGGAGGCAGGCTCAGACAGTGTTAGGCCCAGTATGGATTGCACGTGATTGCACAAAGGTTAGAAAGGGTACCGTATCCCCGGATAACATGTATGGAGGGGCGTACACATTCAAAATATATGTCTATACAGCATGAGGCAGGCTCAGACGGTGTTAGGCCCAGTATGGATTGCACGTGATTGCACAAAGGTTAGAAAGGGTTCCGTATCCCTGGATAACATGTATGAATAGCGTACACATTCAAAATATATGTCTCAGGAGGCAGGCTCAGACGGTGTTAGGCCCAGTATGGATTGCACATGATTGCACAAAGGTTAGAAAGGGTACCGTATCACCGGATAACATGTATGGATAGCGTACACATTCAAAATATATGTGTATACAGCATGAGGCAGGCTCAGACGGTGTTAGGCCCAGTATGGATTGCACGTGATTGCACAAAGGTTAGAAAGGGTACCGTATCCCCAGATAACATGTATGGATAGCGTACACATTCAAAATATATGTCTCAGGAGGCAGGCTCAGACGGTGTTAGGCCCAGTATGGATTGCACGTGATTGCACAAAGGTTAGAAAGGGTACCGTATCCCCGGATAACATGTATGGATAGCGTACACATTCAAAATCTATGTCTATACAGCATGAGGCAGGCTCAGACGGTGTTAGGCCCAGTATGGATTGCACGTGATTGCACAAAGGTTAGAAAGGGTACCGTATCACCGGATAACATGTATGGATAGCGTACACATTCAAAATATATGTCTATACAGCATGAGGCAGGCTCAGACGGTGTTAGGCCCAGTATGGATTGCACGTGATTGCACAAAGGTTAGAAAGGGTACCGTATCCCCGGATAACATGTATGGATAGCATACACATTCAAAATATATGTCTATACAGCATGAGGCAGGCTCAGACGGTGTTAGGCCCAGTATGGATTGCACGTGATTGCACAAAGGTTAGAAAGGGTACCGTATCCCCAGATAACATGTATGGATAGCGTACACATTCAAAATATATGTCTATACAGCATGAGGCAGGCTCAGACGGTGTTAGGCCCAGTATGGATTGCACGTGATTGCACAAAGGTTAGAAAGGGTACCGTATCTCCGGATAACATGTATGGATAGCGTACACATTCAAAATATATGTCTATACAGCATGAGGCAGGCTCAGACGGTGTTAGGCCCAGTATGGATTGCACGTGATTGCACAAAGGTTAGAAAGGGTACCGTATCACCGGATAACATGTATGGATAGCGTACACATTCAAAGTATATGTCTCAGGAGGCAGGCTCAGACGGTGTTAGGCCCAGTATGGATTGCACGTGATTGCACAAAGGTTAGAAAGGGTACCGTATCACCGGATAACATGTATGGATAGCGTACACATTCAAAATATATGTCTATACAGCATGAGGCAGGCTCAGACGGTGTTAGGCCCAGTATGGATTGCACGTGATTGCACAAAGGTTAGAAAGGGTACCGTATCCCCAGATAACATGTATGGATAGCGTACACATTCAAAATATATGTCTCAGGAGGCAGGCTCAGACAGTGTTAGGCCCAGTATGGATTGCACGTGATTGCACAAAGGTTAGAAAGGGTACCGTATCCCCGGATAACATGTATGGAGGGGCGTACACATTCAAAATATATGTCTATACAGCATGAGGCAGGCTCAGACGGTGTTAGGCCCAGTATGGATTGCACGTGATTGCACAAAGGTTAGAAAGGGTACCGTATCCCTGGATAACATGTATGAATAGAGTACACATTCAAAATATATGTCTCAGGAGGCAGGCTCAGACGGTGTTAGGCCCAGTATGGATTGCACATGATTGCACAAAGGTTAGAAAGGGTACCGTATCACCGGATAACATGTATGGATAGCGTACACATTCAAAATATATGTCTATACAGCATGAGGCAGGCTCAGACGGTGTTAGGCCCAGTATGGATTGCACGTGATTGCACAAAGGTTAGAAAGGGTACCGTATCCCCAGATAACATGTATGGATAGCGTACACATTCAAAATATATGTCTCAGGAGGCAGGCTCAGACGGTGTTAGGCCCAGTATGGATTGCACGTGATTGCACAAAGGTTAGAAAGGGTACCGTATCCCCGGATAACATGTATGGATAGCGTACACATTCAAAATCTATGTCTATACAGCATGATGCAGGCTCAGACGGTGTTAGGCCCAGTATGGATTGCACGTGATTGCACAAAGGTTAGAAAGGGTACCGTATCACCGGATAACATGTATGGATAGCGTACACATTCAAAATATATGTCTATACAGCATGAGGCAGGCTCAGACGGTGTTAGGCCCAGTATGGATTGCACGTGATTGCACAAAGGTTAGAAAGGGTACCGTATCCCCAGATAACATGTATGGATAGCGTACACATTCAAAATATATGTCTCAGGAGGCAGGCTCAGACGGTGTTAGGCCCAGTATGGATTGCACGTTATTGCACAAAGGTTAGAAAGGGTACCGTATCCCTGGATAACATGTATGGATAGCGTACACATTCAAAATATATGTCTATACAGCATGAGGCAGGCTCAGACGGTGTTAGGCCCAGTATGGATTGCACGTGATTGCACAAAGGTTAGAAAGGGTACCGTATCACCGGATAACATGTATGGATAGCGTACACATTCAAAATATATGTCTCAGGAGGCAGGCTCAGACGGTGTTAGGCCCAGTATGGATTGCACGTGATTGCACAAAGGTTAGAAAGGGTACCGTATCCCCGGATAACATGTATGGATAGCGTACACATTCAAAATATATGTCTATACAGCATGAGGCAGGCTCAGACGGTGTTAGGCCCAGTATGGATTGCACGTGATTGCACAAAGGTTAGAAAGGGTACCGTATCACCGGATAACATGTATGGATAGCGTACACATTCGAAATATATGTCTATACAGTATGAGGCAGGCTCAGACGGTGTTAGGCCCAGTATGGATTGCACGTGATTGCACAAAGGTTAGAAAGGGTACCGTATCCCCGGATAACATGTATGGATAGCGTACACATTCAAAATATATGTCTATACAGCATGAGGCAGGCTCAGACGGTGTTAGGCCCAGTATGGATTGCACGTGATTGCACAAAGGTTAGAAAGGGTACCGTATCACCGGATAACATGTATGGATAGCGTACACATTCAAAATATATGTCTATACAGCATGTGGCAGGCTCAGACCGTGTTAGGCCCAGTATGGATTGCACGTGATTGCACAAAGGTTAGAAAGGGTACCGTATCCCCGGATAACATGTATGGATAGCGTACACATTCAAAATATATGTCTATACAGCATGAGGCAGGCTCAGACGGTATTAGGCCCAGTATGGATTGCACGTGATTGCACAAAGGTTAGAAAGGGTACCATATCCCCAGATAACATGTATGGATAGCGTACACATTCAAAATATATGTCTATACATCAGGAGGCAGGCTCAGACGGGACGGTGTCAGGCACAGTAAGGATTTGACGGCCCAGATTACACAGCGGAGGAGCAGGGAGAGGTAAAGATTGCAAATGCTGGGGCCCTGCCCAAGCAAGGGGGGCCCACTCGTGGGCGTCGGTACTGGCACTGGGCCCCTCATAGTACAGCGGTGTGTCTGACGGCGGGTGTGCACCACCACCGTCAGAGACACTTGATTGCACTATGAGGGACCCTGTGCCAGTGCCCGCGCCCAAGAGTCGGCCTACCCACCTGTCCAGGGCAACGGCACTCGCACGGTGTCGTGCGCTAGGTGGTGACCCCGGCCATGGGGGGGGGGGCAGCACAGTTAGGGAGTTTTAGAAAGTGGCATATGTTGATGTTGGACATTCAGCTGATGCAAAAGGCGAAATAGGTGAAGTACCAGGAAGAGGTGGACCAAAGCAAGCCATTTTTCTGTCACCCTATGTGTCATCAGGGGAAGGTGGGACAAAATCCTTGGAAACCCATGCGTGGTTCATTTTAATGAAGGTTAGATCATCCACATTTTGGGTTGACAGACGGGTCCTTTTTTCTGTCAGGATTGATCCAGCTGCACTGAAGACTCTTTCCGACAGCACACTTGCAGCTGGGCAAGCGAGCTCCTGTAAGGCATATTGGGCCAATTCAGGCCAGGTGTCCAGTTTAGCGGCCCAATAGTCAAAGGGGAATGACCTGTGTGGGAGAACATCGATATGGGAGGAAAAGTAGTTTGTAACCATAGTTGACAACTGCTGTCTCCTGTCACTTTCCATCGATGCAGTATTACCAGTTGTGTGAGCGGTATTTGAAAAATCAGTCCACAACATTGTCATGAAACCCCTGTCTCCAACACCACTTCTGCTGTGTGCACCACGAACACCTCTGCCAAGCTGCCCCCGGCCCGTACGGCTCGTGTGAGAACCATCACCGCTGCTGTGTGCTGGGAATGCCTCAAGCAACCGATTTACCAGAGTTGCTTGTTTATTAGCCAATATTAGGTCAAGGTTCTCCTGTGGCATGATGTTTTGTAATTTGCCTTTATAGCGTGGATCCAGGATGCTGGCCAACCAGTAGTCGTCATCGTTCATCATTTTGGCAATGCGGGGGTCCCTTTTTAGGATCCGCAAGGCATAATCTGACATGTGGGCCAATGTTCCCGGTGTCAATGATGCACTGCGAGTGTTGGGTGGAGGAGCACTTTCTGGCAAATCCACATCCCTCCAGTCACGCACAAACCCTGTACGAGACCTTGCCACGCCAACATTTTCACTTGCCCCACGAGATGCATCCTCCTCCCCTAAGTAATCATCCCCATCATCATCCTCCTCCTCCTCTTCTTCCTCCACCTCGTCCAGGAGAGGTCCCTGAGCAGACAATGGCTGAATGTCATCAAGGATTCCCTCCTCCTCTTCCTCCTCATCAACATTGGCTGCAGACGCCTGCTCCTTAAGGTGCGTCAAAGTTTGCATGAGCAGACGCATAAGTGGGATGCTCATGCTTAGGATGGCGTCGTCTGCGCTTACCAGCCGTGTGCATTCCTCAAAACACTGAAGGACTTTACAAAGGTCTTTCAGCTTCGACCACTGCACACCTGTCAACTCCATGTCTGCTCTCAAAGTGCCTGGCCGTGTATCCTCCCACAAATGCATTATGGCCTGCCTCTGCTCGCACAGCCGCTCCACCATGTGCAGGGTGGAGTTCCACCTTGTTGCAATGTCGATAATGAGGTGGTGGTTGGGAAGGTGGAGCAATCGCTGCAGCTTCTGCATACGAACGGAGTGTACAGGCGACCGGCGGATGTGCGCGCACAGTCTTCGCACCTTATGGAGCAGGGCTGTTAACTCCGGATAATTTTTGAGGAAGCACTGCACCACCAGGTTCAAGGTGTGAGCCAAGCAAGGTATGTGGCTGAGTTTTGAAAGGGCTTTGGCTGCCACAAAATTACGGCCGTTATCACTAACTACCTTGCCTGCCTCAAGATGTACACTGCCCAGCCATGACTCAGTTTGTCGCTTCAAGTACTCGGCCAGCACCTCGGCGGTTTGTCTGTCGCCCAAACACATCATCTGCAACACAGCCTGCTGACGCTTTCCACTAGCTGCTCGATAGGGGGACACATCGTGTGCAACAGTGGCAGCTGCAGATGGAGTGCTCGTATGACTGCGCTCTGTGGACGAGCTTTCGCTTCTGGAGGAGGAGGAGGAGGGTCGAACGCCTACAGCCAACTGTTTCCTATACCGTGGGCTAGGCAGCACTGTCCCACCACCGCTGTCCCCTGTGGACCCTGCATCCACCACATTAACCCAGTGCGCAGTGATGGACACGTAATGGCCCTGGCCATGCCGACTGGACCATGCATCAGTTGTGAGGTGCACCTTTCCGCTCACTGACTGCTTGAGTGCATGGACAATGCAGTCTTTCACATGATGGTGGAGGGCTGGGATGGCTTTGCGAGAGAAGAAGTGGCGACTGGGTAGGTCATAGCGAGGTACTGCATAGGCCATGAGTTCGCGGAAAGCTGTGCTTTCCACCAACCGAAAGGGCATCATCTCAAACGAGATTAGTTTGGCAATGTGGGCGTTCAAACCCAGTGTACGCGGATGAGAGACTGAGTACTTTCTTGACCTACTCATAGTGTCTGGGAGGGTGAGCTGGACTTGAGAGCTGCATATGGTGGAAGTAGCGGTGGACAGGGCGGACTGAGAGAGGGTTGATGATGGTGATGGAGTTGGTGTTCTTTCTGATGGCCTAGAATCAGTCTTTCGTTGATATAACAGTGGGATTCCCTGACTGCTGTGGTCTTGCAACGACACCTCAACATTTGCTGCTGTGCTAACCGGTGGGCTTACAGTGGGGGAAACAATGTAGCGTTGCTGACTACCTTCGTTGTGATCAGTTGCACATGTGGCACTTGAGGTTTGGTGTTGTGTCCACGCTTGCAAGTGCATGCTGGTTAAATGTCTAAGCATGCAACTGGTATTCAAATTTTTCAGATTTTTCCCTCGTCTAAAGGTCTTTGCGCATTTTTTACAGATAACCTTGGCCTGATCATGAGGATTTTGTTCAAAAAAGTGCCACACTGCACTCTTCCTACTTTGGCAGACATTTTGCGGCCTAGCACGCTGTGATCTTTTGACTCTCTGGACAAGCTGTCCAGCAACTCTTTTGATCTTTGGAACCTGTCTTTGGAGTGCTCCGGGCCTGCCAGATAACAGCTGTTGCGATGTCGATGTCTGCTGTGGATGCTCCTCATCTGAGCTATTGGAAGCAGCACCCTCTTCCCCCAATGGATGCCAATCTGGGTCAACAACTGGGTCATCCATCACCTCCTCTTCTATGTCATGTGCACCTTCCTCTGTGTCACCGTGTATGGTGGTATAGTGTGCGGGAAGGGGCACCTGAGTCTCATCAGGGTCAGAATCTGGCTCTGTACACTGCGAGGACAATGTAGTGCTCTGAGTGAATGTACCAGCAGAATCATCCATCAGCGGCTGTGCATCAGTGCACTCCATGTCAGATTCATCTTGGCCTGGGTAATTCACCATTTCACTTGATAATCCAGGCATGGTATGTGAAAACAGCTCCATGGAGTAATCAGTAGTATGGCCTGCGTCATCCTTCAATCTTGGTTGGGGTGAAGGACACAAGGAAAGGTGTGGTTCATGAACATGAGCCTCCAATGACGACTCAGTGCTTTTACTTTTTACAACTGAAGAAGAGGAGGCGATAGAGCTGGAGGCTGAGTCAGCAATGTAACACAAAACTTTTTCCTGATGCTCTGCCTTTAAAAGCGGTTTGCCAACTCCTAGAAAACTAAGCGTTCGAGGCCTTATGTAGCCAGACGATGACGCAGGGTCAGCACCTCCTGCATTCGGTCCTATTTTGCTCTTGCCACTACCATCAGATCCACCACCAACACCATCATTACCAGCTGCCAACCCCCGCCCAATTCCACGGCCTCTTCCACCAGCCTTCCTCATTTTTGGTAGAAATGTAGACAAAATCCAACAAACTATATAGTAATGTAAAACAAGGTACAAGGTGTCTATAGGACAGGGGAGTTTTAGAATTTCTGCACACACTTGTGGACAGTGGACACTTGTGGATTGTGTGAGGCCCACTGATATCTGAGCGCTATGTGACACGCTCGATGGCACAGCTGCCTGTGACCAAAGTGACGAGAGGATAATGGAGATTTTGAATCTCTGCGTACACTTTTGGACACTGGACACTTGTGGATTGTGTGAGGCCCACTGATATCTGAGCGCTATGTGACACGCTCGATGGCACAGCTGCCTGTGACCAAAGTGACGAGAGGATAATGGAGATTTTGAATCTCTGCGTACACTTTTGGACACTGGACACTTGTGGATTGTGTGAGGCCCACTGATATCTCAGCGCTATGTGACAGGCTCGATGGCACTGCTGTGACAAAAGTGACTAGAGGATAAGGGAGATTTTGAATATCTGCACACACTTTTGGACACTGGACACTTTTGGATTGTGTGAGGCCCACTGATATCTCAGCGCTATGTGACAGGCTCGATGGCACTGCTGTGACAAAAGTGACTAGAGGATAAGGGAGATTTTGAATATCTGCACACACTTTTGGAAACTGGACACTTTTGGATTGTGTGAGGCCCACTGATATCTCAGCGCTATGTGACAGGCTCGATGGCACTGCTGTGACAAAAGTGACTAGAGGATAAGGGAGATTTTGAATATCTGCACACACTTTTGGACAGTGGACACTTTTGGATTGTGTGAGGCCCACTGTTATCTCAGCGCTATGTGACAGGCTCGATGGCACTGCTGTGACCTAAGTGACTAGAGGATAAGGGAGATTTTGAATATCTGCACACACTTTTGGACACTGGACACTTTTGGATTGTGTGAGGCCCACTGATATCTCAGCGCTATGTGACAGGCTCGATGGCACTGCTGTGACAAAAGTGACTAGAGGATAAGGGAGATTTTGAATATCTGCACACACTTTTGGACACTGGACACTTTTGGATTGTGTGAGGCCCACTGATATCTCAGCGCTATGTGACAGGCTCGATGGCACTGCTGTGACAAAAGTGACTAGAGGATAAGGGAGATTTTGAATATCTTCACACACTTTTGGACACTGGACACTTTTGGATTGTGTGAGGCCCACTGATATCTGAGCGCTATGTGACAGGCTCGATGGCACGGCTGTGACAAAAGTGACTAGAGGATAAGGGAGATTTTGAATATCTGCACACACTTTTGGACACTGGACACTTTTGGATTGTGTGAGGCCCACTGATATCTCAGCGCTATGTGACAGGCTCGATGGCACTGCTGTGACAAAAGTGACTAGAGGATAAGGGAGATTTTGAATATCTGCACACACTTTTGGACAGTGGACACTTTTGGATTGTGTGAGGCCCACTGATATCTCAGCGCTATGTGACAGGCTCGATGGCACTGCTGTGACAAAAGTGACTAGAGGATAAGGGAGATTTTGAATATCTGCACACACTTTTGGACAGTGGACACTTTTGGATTGTGTGAGGCCCACTGTTATCTCAGCGCTATGTGACAGGCTCGATGGCACTGCTGTGACCTAAGTGACTAGAGAATAAGGGAGATTTTGAATATCTGCACACACTTTTGGACACTGGACACTTTTGGATTGTATGAGGCCCACTGATATCTGAGCGCTATGTGACAGGCTCGATGGCACTGCTGTGACAAAAGTGACTAGAGGATAAGGGAGATTTTGAATATCTGCACACACTTTTGGACACTGGACACTTTTGGATTGTGTGAGGCCCACTGATATCTCAGCGCTATGTGACAGGCTCGATGGCACTGCTGTGACAAAAGTGACTAGAGGATAAGGGAGATTTTGAATATCTGCACACACTTTTGGACACTGGACACTTTTGGATTGTGTGAGGCCCACTGATATCTGAGCGCTATGTGACAGGCTCGATGGCACTGCTGTGACAAAAGTGACTAGAGGATAAGGGAGATTTTGAATATCTGCACACACTTTTGGACACTGGACACTTTTGGATTGTGTGAGGCCCACTGATATCTCAGCGCTATGTGACAGGCTCGATGGCACTGCTGTGACCTAAGTGACTAGAGGATAAGGGAGATTTTGAATATCTGCACACACTTTTGGACACTGGACACTTTTGGATTGTGTGAGGCCCACTGATATCTCAGCCCTATGTGACAGGCTCGATGGCACTGCTGTGACAAAAGTGACTAGAGGATAAGGGAGATTTTGAATATCTGCACACACTTTTGGACACTGGACACTTTTGGATTGTGTGAGGCCCACTGATAGCTGAGCGCTATGTGACAGGCTCGATGGCACTGCTGTGACAAAAGTGACTAGAGGATAAGGGTGATTTTGAATATCTGCACACACTTTTGGACACTGGACACTTTTGGATTGTGTGAGGCCCACTGATATCTCAGCGCTATGTGACAGGCTCGATGGCACTGCTGTGACAAAAGTGACTAGAGGATAAGGGAGATTTTGAATATCTGCACACACTTTTGGACACTGGACACTTTTGGATTGTGTGAGGCCCACTGATATCTGAGCGCTATGTGACAGGCTCGATGGCACTGCTGTGACAAAAGTGACTAGAGGATAAGGGAGATTTTGAATATCTGCACACACTTGTGGACAGTGGACACTTTTGGATTGTGTGAGGCCCACTGATATCTCAGCGCTATGTGACAGGCTCGATGGCACTGCTGTGACAAAAGTGACTAGAGGATAAGGGAGATTTTGAATATCTTCACACACTTTTGGACACTGGACACTTTTGGATTGTGTGAGGCCCACTGATATCTGAGCGCTATGTGACAGGCTCGATGGCACGGCTGTGACAAAAGTGACTAGAGGATAAGGGAGATTTTGAATATCTGCACACACTTTTGGACACTGGACACTTTTGGATTGTGTGAGGCCCACTGATATCTCAGCGCTATGTGACAGGCTCGATGGCACTGCTGTGACAAAAGTGACTAGAGGATAAGGGAGATTTTGAATATCTGCACACACTTTTGGACAGTGGACACTTTTGGATTGTGTGAGGCCCACTGATATCTCAGCGCTATGTGACAGGCTCGATGGCACTGCTGTGACAAAAGTGACTAGAGGATAAGGGAGATTTTGAATATCTGCACACACTTTTGGACAGTGGACACTTTTGGATTGTGTGAGGCCCACTGTTATCTCAGCGCTATGTGACAGGCTCGATGGCACTGCTGTGACCTAAGTGACTAGAGAATAAGGGAGATTTTGAATATCTGCACACACTTTTGGACACTGGACACTTTTGGATTGTATGAGGCCCACTGATATCTGAGCGCTATGTGACAGGCTCGATGGCACTGCTGTGACAAAAGTGACTAGAGGATAAGGGAGATTTTGAATATCTGCACACACTTTTGGACACTGGACACTTTTGGATTGTGTGAGGCCCACTGATATCTCAGCGCTATGTGACAGGCTCGATGGCACTGCTGTGACAAAAGTGACTAGAGGATAAGGGAGATTTTGAATATCTGCACACACTTTTGGACACTGGACACTTTTGGATTGTGTGAGGCCCACTGATATCTGAGCGCTATGTGACAGGCTCGATGGCACTGCTGTGACAAAAGTGACTAGAGGATAAGGGAGATTTTGAATATCTGCACACACTTTTGGACACTGGACACTTTTGGATTGTGTGAGGCCCACTGATATCTCAGCGCTATGTGACAGGCTCGATGGCACTGCTGTGACCTAAGTGACTAGAGGATAAGGGAGATTTTGAATATCTGCACACACTTTTGGACACTGGACACTTTTGGATTGTGTGAGGCCCACTGATATCTCAGCCCTATGTGACAGGCTCGATGGCACTGCTGTGACAAAAGTGACTAGAGGATAAGGGAGATTTTGAATATCTGCACACACTTTTGGACACTGGACACTTTTGGATTGTGTGAGGCCCACTGATAGCTGAGCGCTATGTGACAGGCTCGATGGCACTGCTGTGACAAAAGTGACTAGAGGATAAGGGTGATTTTGAATATCTGCACACACTTTTGGACACTGGACACTTTTGGATTGTGTGAGGCCCACTGATATCTCAGCGCTATGTGACAGGCTCGATGGCACTGCTGTGACAAAAGTGACTAGAGGATAAGGGAGATTTTGAATATCTGCACACACTTTTGGACACTGGACACTTTTGGATTGTGTGAGGCCCACTGATATCTGAGCGCTATGTGACAGGCTCGATGGCACTGCTGTGACAAAAGTGACTAGAGGATAAGGGAGATTTTGAATATCTGCACACACTTGTGGACAGTGGACACTTTTGGATTGTGTGAGGCCCACTGATATCTGAGCGCTATGTGACAGGCTCGATGGCACTGCTGTGACAAAAGTGACTAGAGGATAAGGGAGATTTTGAATATCTGCACACACTTTTGGACCCTGGACACTTTTGGATTGTGTGAGGCCCACTGATATCTCAGCGCTATGTGACAGGCTCGATGGCACTGCTGTGACAAAAGTGACTAGAGGATAAGGGAGATTTTAAATATCTGCACACACTTTTGGACACTGGACACTTTTGGATTGTGTGAGGCCCACTGATATCTGAGCGCTATGTGACAGGCTCGATGGCACTGCTGTGACAAAAGTGACTAGAGGATAAGGGAGATTTTGAATATCTGCACACACTTTTGGACACTGGACACTTTTGGATTGTGTGAGGCCCACTGATATCTCAGCGCTATGTGACAGGCTCGATGGCACTGCTGTGACAAAAGTGACTAGAGGATAAGGGAGATTTTGAATATCTGCACACACTTTTGGACACTGGACACTTTTGTATTGTGTGAGGCCCACTGTTATCTCAGAGCTATGTGACAGGCTCGATGGCACTGCTGTGACCTAAGTGACTAGAGGATAAGGGAGATTTTGAATATCTGCACACACTTTTGGACACTGGACACTTTTGGATTGTGTGAAGCCCACTGATATCTCAGCGCTATGTGACAGGCTCGATGGCACTGCTGTGACCTAAGTGACTAGAGGATAAGGGAGATTTTGAATATCTGCACACACTTTTGGACACTGGACACTTTTGGATTGTGTGAGGCCCACTGATATCTCAGCGCTATGTGACAGGCTCGATGGCACTGTTGTGACAAAAGTGACTAGAGGATAAGGGAGATTTTGAATATCTGCACACACTTTTGGACAGTGGACACTTTTGGATTGTGTGAGGCCCACTGTTATCTCAGCGCTATGTGACAGGCTCGATGGCACTGCTGTGACCTAAGTGACTAGAGGATAAGGGAGATTTTGAATATCTGCACACACTTTTGGACACTGGACACTTTTGGATTGTGTGAGGCCCACTGATATCTGAGCGCTATGTGACAGGCTCGATGGCACTGCTGTGACAAAAGTGACTAGAGGATCTTGACTTCAGCAAAGCATTTGACAAAGTCTCTCATACAATCCTTATTGAAAAAATGACTAAGTATGGAATGGACAAGGCAACTGTTAGGTGGATTCATAGCTGGCTTAGTGATCGGACCCAAAGAGTGGTCGTAAATGGCTGCACATCCAGTTGGAAGAATGTCTCAAGTGGGGTACCACAGGGCTCTGTCCTGGGCCCTGTATTGTTCAACATCTTTATCAACGATTTAGATGAAGGAATTGAGGGTAAACTGATTAAATTTGCTGATGACACAAAGCTAGGAGGGATAGCTAATACTAGAGAAGAGAGAGAGAGGATTCAAAAAGATTTAAATAAACTGGAGAAGTGGGCAGTAACTAACAGAATGGTTTTTAACAGGGAGAAATGCAAAGTACTACATCTGGGCAATAAAAATGAAAAAAACATATATAGAATGGGAGGAATAGGGCTAAGTGACAGCACATGTGAAAAAGACTTGGGTATACTAATAGATCACAGACTGAATATGAGTCAACAGTGTGATGCAGCAGCAAAAAAGGCAAATGCAGTTCTAGGATGTATTAACAGAAGCATACAGTCTAGATCACGTGAAGTCATTATTTCCCTCTACTCCTCTTTGGTCAGACCTCATCTGGAATATTGTGTCCAGTTTTGGGCACCACATTTTAAAAAAGACATCAACAAACTGGAGCAAGTTCAGAAAAGAGCGACCAGAATGGTGACCGGTCTGCAAACCCTGTCTTATGAGGAAAGGTTGCAGGATTTGGGAATGTTTAGTTTGCAAAAGAGAAGACTGAAAGGAGACTTAATTGCTGTCTACAAATATCTAAAGGGCTGTCACATTGTAGAAGGATCAACTTTATTCTCATTTGCACAAGGAAAGACTAGAAGCAATGGGATGAAACTGAATGGGAGGAGACACAGATTAGATATTAGAAAAAACTTTTTGACAGTTAGAGTGATCAATGAGTGGAACAGGCTGCCACGAGAAGTGGTGAGTTCTCCTTC
Organism: Dendrobates tinctorius; assembly: GCF_039654945.1. Lineage (NCBI taxonomy): Eukaryota > Metazoa > Chordata > Amphibia > Anura > Dendrobatidae > Dendrobates > Dendrobates tinctorius. The sequence continues at coordinate 30,208,614 of NW_027361733.1, forward strand.
AATGGAAGTCTTCAAACAGAGGCTGGACAGACATCTGACTGGGATGATTTAGCGAATCCTGCTTTGAGCAGGGGGTTGGACCAGATGGCCCAGGAGGTCCCTTCCAACTCTACGATTCTATGATTCTATGATTCTATGATTCTATGATTCTAGGATAAGGGAGATTTTGAATATCTGCACACACTTTTGGACACTGGACACTTTTGGATTGTGTGAGGCCCACTGATATCTGAGCGCTATGTGACAGGCTCGATGGCACTGCTGTGACCTAAGTGACTAGAGGATAAGTGAGATTTTGAATGTCTGCACACACTTTTGGACACTGGACACTTTTGGATTGTGTGAGGCCCAATGAATATCTGAGCGCTATGTGACAGGCTCGATGGCACAGCTGTGACCAAAGTGACTAGAGGATAAGGGAGATTGGATTGCTTTTAAAAAAGCAGTTTGCGGAGCAGTGGGTAAACAGCAATGCCAGCCTGTCAGGAAGCCTTAAAAGGCAGCCCAACAACCAACACCACTGATACACCACTATATAGCCTCCCCTTGCACTGCACACACAGTGACTGGTGTGTTGTGCAGGCCAAATTGCTATCAGCAGCAGAAGCAGTTTTTTTTTCTTCTCAGCAGGACAAAAAAAAAAAATTGGGATTGCTTAAGCAGTTTGAGGCCCAATGAATATCTGAGCGCTATGTGACAGGCTCGATGGCGCAGCTGTGACCAAAGTGACTAGAGGATAAGGGAGATTGGATTGCTTTTAAAAAAGCAGTTTGCGGAGCAGTGGGTAAACAGCAATGCCAGCCTGTCAGGAAGCCTTAGAAGGCAGCCCAACAACCAACACCACTGATACACCACTATATAGCCTCCCCTTGCACTGCACACACAGTGACTGGTGTGTTGTGCAGGCCAAATCGCTAGCAGCAGAAGCAGTTTTTTTGTCTTCTTCCCTGCCTAACGCTCTCCCTACAGAATCAGCAGCAACCTCTCCCTATGCTAAGATCGGCAGAAGTAAGAAGGCGGTCGGCGTGCACGCCCTTTTATACCCCCTGTGACGCCCACCAAAGCAAGCCAATCACTTGCATGCCCTTCTGAAAGATGGTGGTGACCCGTGCCTATGTCATCACGTTGCCCACAGTGTCCGTGGATCCTGATTGGCTGAAAAAGAGCGCAAAACAAACTTTTGAAACGCGACTTTGGCGCGTAAGTCGCCGACCTCGTGGCCGACCTCATCCTAGGGTCGGGTTTCGTTTCATGAAACCCGACTTTGCCAAAAGTCGGCGACTTTTAAATTTTTTCAACCCGTTTCGCTCAACTCTAGTGGCAGGTCCTCCGAATGAACTGCTGAGGGGGACCGCCGGAGTGCCGAAGACCCAGTGCATCCCCTGGGACCAGAGGCGAGATAAGGCCTTCTAGGCTATAAAGAATGCTCTTACTTCAGCCTTTGGCCTACGCAGATTTCGATCAACCGTTCCTGTTGTGCGCAGACGGTAGCCTTCATGGACTTTGTGCAGTACTTTCCCAAATACAGGATGGACATGAGGGAGTCATTGGGTATGCCAGTAGGTCCCTGCGAGACAGTGAAAGAAACCCCAATAATTACAGCTCTTTCCGGTTAGAGCTCCTGGCCCTCTTGTGGGCCATGACAAAGAAGTTTGCGGGCTTCCTGGCAGGGACCAAGATTCAAGTTCGAACAGACAATAATCCCCTGGCCCACCTTGAGAATGCTAAATTGGGGGCCGTAGAACAACGGTGGGTGGCTCGCATGGCCAAGTTTGACTTTACCATCCGTTATCGCTCTGCTACTGAAATGCAAATGCCGATGGCCTGTCACGAGTGACGCTGGAAACTCCAGTGGGGGATCTCGATGAACAACTCAAAGAGGAAGAAACCCCAGACTTCCGTAAGTTCAAGACCCCAGTGGTTGCAGTCCAATCAAGTAGGGAGGCCAGCGCACTACCCCGATCTCTGGGGAGAATCAATGAAGAGTGGGGAAATGTTCAAGATGAAGATGGAGGGCTGAGACAGATGAAATGCTGGGTAGTGCAGAAGCGGAAGCTAGGCAAACAAGAGAGAGATAGTCTGGATGCTGAGGTGAAGAGTGTCTTACACCAGTGGGATAGGCTGGAGGTGCGAGAATCTGTGCTATATCGCAAGAGGCAACAGCCAAAAGATACTGAAGTAAGGTGGCAGGTGGTCATCCCAGGAGGAATGGCCCAAGAAGTGGCTAAAGATGCCCATGAATTCGGAGCCCACTTCGGGTCCACAAAGACCTACTAGTGGTTACAGCGGCATGTGTACTGCCCCCGGTTGGAGTCCGTGGTAGAAGAAGTTTGCCGGCAATGTCGGGTATGTAACCTCATTAAGAGTACTGAACAAAGGGCACCCATCCAGACCATACATACTAAGGAACCGCTAGAAGTTTTGATGATCGACTATCTCCTCGTGGGACACTCAGCCCGGGGGCCGCAGTACTGTTTGGTGATGACCGACCATTTCTCCAAGCTCGCGGTAGTCACCCCGACTAGAGATCAGACTGCTGAGTCAGCAGCGCGGGCCATCTGTCAAAACTTCATTCAAGTGTATGGGTGCACAAAGCGCATCTACTCTGACCAAGGTGCATGTTTCCAAGGCAAAGTGATGGAAGAACTGTATCGTTTGTATGGCATCGAGCGGTCCCGAACCACCCCTTACCATCTTCAAGGCAAAGGAGCATGTGAACGCTTCAACCGAACCTTACTTCAAATGCTGAGGACGATGGAAGAGGACAAGAAGGCATGCTAGCCAGATTTCCTGCCAGAGTTGGTATGGACCTACAACAATCGGGTCCATTCCAACACGAGTTACACCCCCTATCTGCTGCTGTTTGGAAGATCTGGACGAGAGATCATTGAATTGAAGTTGGAACAGCCAGAGGAGCTGATGGAGCGAAGCGTCACTTCATGGTTGAAAGAACATTGGAAATGACTGCAAACAATACGGCGGTTGGTGAGTCAGCAGCTACAGGACAAAGAACATACGGGTCGTAAACTGATTCAAGAGATACCGCTCCGGCCCGGGGACCGAGTATTAGTCAGAGAGAAACGCCCCAAGGGTAATCTAAGCGAGAGATGGGAAGTAAAGCCTTACAAAGTCATCGAGCGAGTGTATGCTGATGGTCCGGTCTACAAGGTGCAGGTTGAGAATGGGGCATACGCCCCTAGAGTGCTTCACAGAAATATGCTGCGGCCATGCCGGTCTGGGGCCCACCCTGTACCAGTGCCACCTGAAGATGTTGCTCCACTTCCAGAACCTGTCTTGCCTGCTGGTGAAATCAATGATGAATGGTGGATCGACCCTGACACCATGGGGGGTCCTCAGCCAGACAGAGATGGTAATCCTCTGGAGGTACCACTACTGCCAAGTGATGATGAGTCCAGACAAGAGTCTGCAACTCCTGCAGCAAGTATTCCTTTGAAAGATACTCAAGACCTCTGGAGATCCCAGAGGTCTACTGCAGGGGTTCCACCAGTCCGTTATGTAGAACAGTGTTCTCTGTCTGTTTTTCCTCTTGTGTTGCCTCTCCTATAGGTGCTATTCTGCATTGCAAGTTTCTTCTTACCACTGCAACCTTGATGCTGTGATTGTTGAGGACGACCATCTTTAAGTAGGGAGGCCTGTAAGAGGGTGGCATTGCTATGGACAGTAGAGATAAACTGCCACTTTAAGAGACAAAACCCCCTTGGCTAGAGCAATTGGACATTCAGATCTCCCCTGCAATAAGACTATTTTGGTTTGTTCTGCCAGCTATGAGAGGGGAGGGGCTGTTTTTCCTGTGAGTGTTCTGAGCTGGGAATCTGCAGGAGACTGACGTGCTGTGAGCTGAAAACATGCAGCTTGTAACTGACTCAACTTGTGCGATTGTGTAGACCCTTCTGGGGATAACGAAGGTGGTTTTCCTGTGTTTCTGTGAGGAGCCAGGAAGATATACAAGGAAGGAACCCAGAGGAGGGAATCCACCGTTTCTAGGAACAGGCTTGGGATCTTCACACAAGGACAAGACCACGCTGCACAGAGCTTCCAGGGAGGACGTCGCATCATCTTGCAGAGAACTGCAGGGGCTCCCCCGGGAAGGAACTGAGACACCAACTTTACTGTGAGTGTTAACCCCATGTGCGCACATGTTTAGGGCTTAGGATAGGCTGCAATAGAGCGCAGTAGCCGTGCGGCCAGTGTAGCAGCGGCCTGTTAGGCTATAGTTAGAGTAGCAGCAGACTGTACTTTATTGCATTGTTTTGCTTTTTGAAAAATACACTGATCTGTAATAGTTGGTGCACTGTGCCATTTGCCAGCCCAGCTAGAGAATATTTCTTTTTTAAATTGTTTTATGTCATTGCATATCCCTGTTTACACCTTCCTATCACTGCATTCCTTGCCTGTAAATAAATTAACCCTTTGTTGTTTGCACCTCATCTTGTGTGCCGTAGTCTCCCTGCATTGTGGTGGTGCCCCGACCATGGCTTCAATAGTAGCAAAAGTGCTGAAAATTCTTTGTGGCAACGCAAATATTTTCTCTCACTTTTTACCGCATGTTACCGATTTTTCCTGACTTTATAAAATTTTGCTCATGTTTCCGATCACGAATCCGAATGTGCCAATTTATCTTTGGCGATCATTTTCTGAACCAATTCGCTCATCGCTATTAGTTAGCAACGTCCTGACTCTTAGTTTAGCGCCATATTTTAAGATTAGACAAAAACCAGTGGAGTCCAAATGAGACTTCAAAATGCATTAGGAAGTCTGCTCTCGTCTCTGGGCCTGCATCTCAGAGGACTCTCTCAATTGAAAGCATGAAGGCCAAGTGAAATACACCCTATTGTTATTGCTTTGCATGCAACTGATATCTAGTAGAAACTTTACAAACGTCCATCGTTTTTTGTTTTCTTGGTTTATTTTAGATTAATCATTGATGGCAAAAACTAATTCTTTGACAAAAACTGATGAAAATCTGATCCAGCACATCACTGACGTTTTTTTTCCACATATAAGAAAGAAACGGATGTCTGAATAAGGCCTTAGGGATATAGACCAATGACGCACTGACAAATGTGGCCCCATCTTACAATAAAAAAATAAGTTCTCCTTCTGTGACTGATTGTATGGTGTTGTATATTTTATATGTACCAATAACTGTCTGCATTTCCACTTGCCTGTTTGCTGTCTAATTGACTGCTGGATACAAAATCGGACTGTTTTTATACCTCACTGTAAAAGTGATGTGATTAATAGGCGTTTTACGAAACATCCCCAGAGTCAGCTCCTAATCTTGTTACACTGCATTAATGAATTGAAGCGATCCTCAAGGAGGAGAAGACGGGCAGTTAACAAGTGATAAGATGATGCTCTGAAAAGTCTACGCCGCCTAATAACTCTGCCCGAGACCTCGCTACATAAACACACTCTGGATATTGATGGAACAATTTAGCCCAGTAATTGTGTGTCCGCAGCCTCGGAGAGGTGCCTCAATGTGACGAATAAGTAGAGTTTAACAGCAATAAAATCATTCAGTATAAAGATGGGTCATAAAGAAAATCATCTGTCACATATGGAGGTTTATAAAGTGGACCTTAGAAGAATTGAAATGGCGGCGAGATTTCTTGAGTTGACATCTTTGAGTCATATGGCTATTCATGTTATTATGGTCCTTTATTTCTAAAAGGCAATCTTTTATATGGCAACTTGAGAAGAAAGACTTTTGTGCAGCAGAGATTATTCTGAGTGGCCCGGAGACACTTTGGTTCCGGCCAGGGAACGGTGTCAGGAGCATCAACAACTCATGGAGCCTAGCAAACCCAATTTTTGCCCTGTTCATCAAAATAAGCACAGCACGCTAAGCATGGTGATGCGATCAGTGCCAATCCACTGGGCTAGGTACTGTGATAACTCAAATGCAGACTTGTCAGCTGATGGCGCTGTTCACTATAAACTATGTGCACTGGAAATAATAGAGTATAGTTGTTATTAGGCTCATTAACTCCTTTCTGTCCAGATTACCCAACTTACGGTAGATCAAGACTGCACAATCTGTAGCTCAGATGCGGCCAGCATTGCCATTTAAAGCTGCTCCCCATTCATAGACACATGGACGTTCTTGCCCGATTCCCAAAAGATCAGATAGATAAGCATATCAAAAGATCCAGAAAATAATCTGGTGGGAGTTGTTCATAAGCAATTGTTTTTTTCATCTGAAAAACTGCAACGATTCCCAGTATCCACAAAATAATAACATTTCTAAAAATCTCATACTCACTTCCTTCTTTTCTTGTGTAAATGCTACACAACATAGCATTTCAATTCTTTCACCATTTTTATTGCATATTTTCCCTATTAAGATCGATGAGAAAAAAGTGGTGTTTTCATCTGAGACATTGATAATATATCCACAGCTGAAGAAGTAAGGGAACCACAATCTTACATTTGAGGGAGTCACATAGGTGGAGTCTCCATGTATCAAACATTTACTTTATGCCCAGGGCCGGGACAAGTTATTTTGGTTCCCTAGGCAGATGAAGCCAATGGCGCCCCCACCCCAATCCCAAAGCCCAGAACCAGAGACTAAGGTAACTGGTCTCTTAATGCATCCCCCCTCCGATGGTTTACGTGACTAGCTCGGAAACCACTTCCACTAGAATTGTTACCTTTACACCAAAAATACCAGCAAAAGTAAAAAACTGGTGTACTTTAGCGGTGAGGTTCAACAAGTAGAATTTCAGGCTCACCCTCATCTGCGAGGAAAATGGACGAGTGCAATCCGTTAAAAAATTGTATTTCACTCTGACCAATGTTAATCTATGAGTCCCTGCTCATCTGTGATTTTTTTTTATCAGCTCAGATGTTGATGAGAAAAAAATCACAACATGCTGCGTTTGTCCTCGCATTTTAGCCGAGACTCACCATCGAAAGTCAATGGGTGTGAGAAAAAAAAAATCCCACGCACTCGGACCATGCTAATGCCGTCCAATTTTTACACACCCATGTCCTTTGAAAAGTCTGCAATTCATCAATTCATCTGCTGCGTTCAGTAAAATCACAGTGTCACCAGACAGAACAGAATAGCTATATATGCAAAGAATAGATAGATATAAAGATGTCAGTCACTGGTATAATTAGTACAGTGCCTGTTTAGCTTATTGTACATGTATTTTTTTACTTACTAAATTATTTTCTGAAAAAAATGGTGTGGGATCCCCTGACATTTTATTAACCAACAGAGGTAAAACAGACAGCTGAGGGCAGATATTTATAGCCTGGGAAGGGGGTAATACCCATGGAGCGTCCCAGGCTATTAATCAGCTCACAGCTGTATACTTAGTATTTCCTGGTTATTAAAATAGGGAACCCCCTATCATTAATAAACAGCAAAGGTTAGGCAGACAGCTACCAGCTGATATTAATAGCCTAGAAGGCCATGGATATTGGTCCCCTCCCAAACTAAAAACATCAGCTCTCAGCCGCCCCAGCAAAGACGCATCCATAAGATGCGCCAATTCTGGCACTTAGCCTTGCTCTTCCCACCTTGTGGCATGTGGGACGATAGTAATTGGGTTGATGTCACCTTTGTATTGTCAGGTGACATCAAGCCCAGGGGTTAGTAATGGAGAGGTGTCTTTTGGATACCCCCATTACTAACATCATAGTGATATTGTATAAAAAAAATACACACCATGAACAACTTCCTTTATTCAAAGTAATGACACAGACTCCTTTAATGAATCCACATTTACTAAAAACACGCATACTCACATCAACACCCAATCCACTGAAGCCAATGTCCCTTGTAAGAGAATTAAAATAATAAACAACCAGTACTTTATTTATGGTGTGTGTATTTTTTATAATATCACTATGGGATTAATATCAGGGGATCCCATGCCTTTTTTTCTGAAAGGAATTTATTTACTAAAAAAAGTACACTAAACTACACACACAAATCACTGATTACATATCTCACTCACATATTTACATATATCGTTTTGCATCTATCTAATCTATCTCTCTCTATATATACAGTATATATATATATCTTGAAGAATATTTCCTTGGAAAACTATGTGCAAATGACATAGAGAATTGTTCCATGTAAAAGTTTATGTTAAAAATTGCATTGCAAGTAGATCATATTCGCATGAAATTGGATGTAAATCAGATACTAGGTGTTAAAAATCGGATTGTTCTTGCATGAAAATAGCATGATACTTGGATGACACTCGTTCCACTTTTCTGGACTGAAATCGGACTGATTTTTTTCACAGTGATGGGTATGAGCCCTAAGATAGAGAATCATTCATTGTTATCAGACCATTTACACGATATGGGGGGATGGTGTGAATTCTCTTGCTCGGAGATCTGATCCGAAGCTCCCTCTGCTTCCTCTGGTGGTTGCTGAGAGTAGTGGAGCTGACCAGGTGGATGGACGTTCCCCACCTGACGAAGATAATTGGAAACCTGGGATTACTGGCTGGGAGCATATAATTGAGCTGGCTGCTCTTGGAGTTTGCTGGTAATTTCCTCAGTATGCATTTGGAGCTCTTTCATCCCCTGCCTGATCTGCATGGTTCAGCTAAGTATGCTTTTGCTAATCCTTTGCATCTAATCTGGTTGTGTCCTTTTTTTGCTTTTTGTTTTGCTGCTAGGGTTCAGCGTGCTCCCTGCTGGGGCAGCTCTGGGCCCTGCTTCATATGTAGCAGCTTGTTCAGTCCCCTGTTATGTTAGTATCTTTTTGCTTGCTGCCAGTTTATACCAGAGTGCTATAGCAGGGGGTGAGATCGTGTGATTTCAGGATTTTTGTATATCAGTATTGTTGGACTTTTTCAGGGTTTTTGTGCATGATTGCAGACAGTATCTTTTCTATCTTGTCCTGTCTAGACAGCTTGGGCCCCACCTTTTGCTCAGTCTGTTCTCTGCCTGTGTTTGTGTCTCATCTTGTCTCACCGACAATATATGTCTGGGGGCTGTCTATTCCTTTGGGTATCTGCTCTGAGACAGTTTAGATTTCATCTTTCTGTCTTTAGGATTAGTTAGTCCTCTGGCTGTGACGAGGCATCTAGGGCATCGTAGGAACGCTCCACGGCTACTGCTAGTTGTGCGGATAGGATCAGGGGTCTGCAGTCTGCTTAGTTACCAACCTCTCTGGTCTTCTGGTGGCCTAGCCTGTTCCTGCCATCCTCCTTGGTGACCCATTCATAACAGGGGACAAATAGTGATATTCATCCATATTTTTTAAATGTTAGACCTAATTAAATCAATTTAAATGTCAGATGTGAATACAATTGATTGTGGGGAGGTAATGCCAACCGGAGCGCAGATGGTGAGCATGGTGAGCAGTGTCAGTGACTCAGGTGAGCAGCTCTGACCGACAATATGCTGAATTCCTGCGGCAGGAAGAATGTGCCAGGCAGTGGCAGGTATTCAGCAATTTTTTTCTAAGTGCATTCCCCTCGAGTAGGAAAGAGGTAGCGCCCTGGTGGGGACCTACCCTGCCTACCCCTGGTCCCGCCCCTGCTTATGACATGTTTTTGATATGTCAAAAATGTCTCAGAAGGGAAAACCCCTTCAAGTTTTATTGCACCCTTATGAAGGCTTCAGTGTTACAATGTGACCCTCAGAACAGAAAAGTTTGTGCCTCCATAGCTTTGGGAAAACAGTGGGTGGCAGGCTGATGAGGCTCAGTGCACTAATGGGATGAAGGCCTGAATTCAGCTTCAGCTGGTAGAAAACAAGGGTCAAAATGTAACTGCTAGTCTGTATGTAAAATAATGAAGAAGAACAGCTTCTCATCCTGGTGAAAAAACATATAGATGTTTATTTAGCCATGACAAAAATGCGACGTTTCGACCATCACATGGTCTTTTTCAAGCATGTGATGGTCGAAACGTCACATTTTTGTCATGGCTAAATAAACATCTATACGTTTTTTCACCCGGATGAGAAGCTGTTCTTCTTCATTATTTTGGATTCTATGATGTCCAACTGGGTCTTTGGACTTTGAACGTGCCTCTCCTGGATCCAGAAGTTGCTGTCGGCCACTCTCTCTTCTATGCTTGCTAGTCTGTATGTGTCCAACTTCTAGCTTTCCAAGTATTGCAAAAGGGAACCTGTCAACAGATTCATGCTGCCTGAACTACGGGCAGCATAAACAGAAATTGGTTTTGTTATAGCAGCCGTGTATGTTGTTTTCTAAAAGCTGCAGTGTTCAAAATACTTTGAAAAGCTGACCCGAGACTGTGCATCTGGGGTCTATGGTCCATGACAGCTTCTTCACACCCCACTCCTCTTGACTGACAGGTCTCTCCCTATGTGTATATATTGATCTGTTAGGCCAGTGGATGGGGATGGGGATACATTTTCAGGGATGTGACTAGGACTAGTCGTCGGAGATGAATAGTCCTTGTCCAGCTTTTCGAAGCATATGCACCACTGCAATCATGCAGCCACTGCCTTTTCCAGGCAGCATGGATCAGTTGTCAGGTTCTCTTTAACTCCTATTATTCTGGTTTGTGGTTGTAGTTACACAATAGCTGGAGAGCCTCAGATTAAACACTAGGTCTACATGTTCTCATGGTCACTAACGGCTTGTTAATCTTTTCATCATCTGCTATCGGATTAATAAAAGAAGACTGAAACAAATGAAAAACCCTTCTTATGTGCTTTGTTTTCTCTGAAGTTATTCCTTCCCTTGTTTTATCAGCGCTTTTCCCTCGAGTCCTCTTCTCAATTTTCCCCAGCTCACAAAATAGCTGCTTTTTTTCTGTGAAGCAAATTAATGTTTTTGGGTATCTACAGAAGACAAGGATATTATTTGGTTTTCCAAGGGGAAATTAAATGGGAAAAAAATGAAGTAAAACATTCTTACTGTCTGTGGTTCTCTAATAATGGACATTAGCAAATGAGAAAAACGTTAACTATATTATTGCCAGGTTTCAGGCATAATAATTTATATTTGTTCTAAAAATGGACAAAACTTAATTTTCATAGCTAAAAGAAATACATAGCGCTGCTATTATAATTCATAATACTGACACATATAGTTAACCACATAGCAAATTCCGATGATTATTTCTTCTTCCCTGTAAAGGGAAGTGCCCCAGGTTGTACATATATATATGTATTTGCATGCTAGCCAATACATATATATATAAATTTATATATATATATAATTTTTTTGTGACAAAGTCACTGACAAGATACTGGAAGGGAGATATGTTTCACTGAGGTTAATGGCTTCAGTGATGTAATACCCAGGAGTTTTTCCTTCAGCACATTAAATGTTGCAGGGGGTTAACAGCCAATTTTAATAAGGGCACTTTTTTTGTGGACAGTCATAGAGCAGGTAGGAGGTTGTCTACCTTATCTCCATCCCAGGGTGTGGTTTGAAGCTTATATTGCTGGCCTCCAGAGGCAGTTGGTGTTCAGCGTCTGGAGAGGAATACTCCAGAGAAGTTATTATGCTGGAACCCACCTGAAACGTGTGTGTTCTGTTAAATGGGAGCTGGAGGAACCCCGCTGCCAGAAGGACTGTGCTTTGCTTAGAGGACCGTGTTTGTTTTACTTCAGCTTGGTTTATGTTGTCTATAATAAGAGATGAGCGAAACTTTCAAGGTTCGGTTCGGATTCGCCGAATGGACCGATGTTCGCCGAACAGTTCACCGAAGGGTTTGTCGAACATATCCAAACCTCGTTGAATTCAATTGGAGGCAAAATCAAATGCATAGACAACATCTTCAGGTAGGTAAAAAGCTGCCCAAAAAGCTGAAATTAGGGGCAGACCCACAATAGAAATTTCATAATGGTGCAGCAGTCAGGCATGGGCCATGCATGAGACAGGGTCTGAGCAAGCATTTACAGCTTGGAATTGAAGATGTGGTGGTTAACTGAGCAGTGTAAGCCTTCTTGGCTGGGAAACCTGATACCTCAAGCAACACCTCTAATTTTTTTTTTTCAATTTCATACAGTAATATTGGTACAAAAATGTAAGGAAAATAACACAAGAAGTTGAGTGAAAGTGAGGGCAGGCCTGCCTGTCTGGGAAGCCTGCCTTACACAGGCAACCCACCAGATGAAGAACCAACTTTGAGTCTCCACAGTTACAAAAAATAACTGTCGCACACTAGTAAAAATAGTATAATAGACCTCTGATACACCTTCTACTACAGGCAGCCCACCAGAGGAAGACCCAACTTTGAGTCTTCACATTTAGAAAAATAATTGTCAAAATATTTTTGGGGAAGATTTGTCCTTTAATTATACAATTACTGTTACAGTTAAGATGATTATATTACTGTGCTGTGATGGGTGTTACTTTAATAACAGCACCTTTATTTGCTTGTTGAGCCATATAAAACAAAACTTACATTAAGGGCTCATACATACTCACTTGCGAGAGACTTGCGCTATTCTTGAGCGAGTCTCTCGCATGAAAACCTGGCACTGCCGCCGGCACTCAGACCGAAGGGTGCAGCTACATGTATTTCTATGCAGCCGCATGCTCCGGTCTGAGTGTGGGTGGCAGTGCCAGGTTTTCATGCGAGAGACTGGCACGAAACTCGTGCGAGTCTCTCGCAAGTGAGTATGAACCCTAAGATGGATGCTGGGACGGATGGATGGATGGATGGATAGATAGATCCCTGACGACATCGGGATCCAGGAGCCTCATGTTACTCTTCTGAGTATCTCCCATATCCAATAACCACAAGAGATGTTTCATCCAGGGATTGATAATCCGCTAATGATTTCCCTTCCACCTCCAGCCACTTAATCCAGAGAATAGCTTGGGGTCACATAAATCTTTTCCTCTAAAACCTCTATTGCTTGTGTTATTCGTGTAAAACAATGGAAGATGTCACAACCGCTTAATCACTGTGTATTAAGTCTCTGGCTAAGTGATCCTGGCACCTTAATAGACATTGAGATGGGGTCAGGAAGGTGCTGTCTTTTCATCATAGCATAGTGTATTAAACAACCTATGGACCCGGCTGAGCAGCTGAGACAGAACTCATCTTTATTAAATATTGCAGTGATGGTGGAAGACACAGCGTCTTTGTTATTAACTATCATAAGAGTTGTTATGAGTGAAATGTTTGCTGATATAAGCACATCATCACTCAGTACTCACCTCATTATTTTTTTTTGTGAAATGATGGACGTCATGATGGAAATGCAATGATGTGATGTTATTTTATATTCTGTGACTCATTATTTTCCAACAGCACTGCAGTTATACACTTAAATATTTAAAAAAAAAAAAAAAAAAAGTTAATCCCTATTCAAAGGATTGGGGGTAAGTTGATGATCACTGGGTGGTCTGACCACTGGGACTCCTAGCGAACCCAAGAATAGAGCTTTGCATAAGGTGCGCATGCTCAAACTCCGCTGCATTCATTGTCAATGGGACTGCTGTAAAAAGCAGAGTACAGTGCTCCTTTCAGGATGGGGCTTCAAAGCTCATTTTCTGTATTGCCATTAGACCCAGTGGTCAGACCCCCATCAATCAGCAAGTTATTTTGTGTTTTGGGGAATAACCCTTTAAAAGGAACCTGTCAGCTAATACTTGCCGCCCAAACCATGAACAGCATGTATTATCTCCCTTCTGTGTGATCACAACCATGTATGTCTTAAGGCCCCGTTACACATACCGATGTCCCAGCGATCCCACCAACAATCCGACATGATGAGATCACTGGGACATCATTAGGCTGATCGCTGGTGAGCTGTCACAAGACAGCACCTCCAGCGATCAGGACCAGCGACGCTGGTTTCTAATATAAACATCGGAAGTCTCCTGCTGCCTCCACATTGACACAACATCCGATTTTCTACTTGTTCCAAGTAGGCCTCAGCCTGCTGCATGATTGATCCAAGGGCTTCAACACAGCCAGTTGTTGCTGAGAAATGCCGTCTGCACAGAGAAAAACACTAGCTCCTGTGTTAGTGGGGTTCAGTAACGTCAGCTGCTCCCCTGCTGTGTGGACGGCAAAGTCTCCAACTGCCTCCACATTCAAACTACTACTGATTTTTAACCGTGCTCCACTTAGGCCTCTGGCTCCACTGTCTCTAGTATTTCCCCTGGCTTCCAACCCCGCCAGTTGCTGCTCAGAAGTGGCGTCTGCACAATCCACACTTATTCCTGTGTTACTGGGGCTCAGTCACGTCAGTTGATCCCCTGATGTGTGTCCGGCAATGTCTCCTGCTCTGTCCACATTCCCATTACTAGTAGGTAAACATCGGGTATCTAAGAGCCGCGCGACTCCTGGATACTCGCTGTTTACCTTGGAAACCAGAGTGTACGCAGATTTCCAAGGTAAACAGCGGGTATCCAGGAGCCGCGGCTCCTGGATACCCGATGTTTACATTAGAAACCAGCGTCCAGCGTCGCTGATCGCTGGTCTCTCGCTGCCACACAATGCGTGCTGGCCAGCGGGAGACCAGCGATCCAAAAATGGCCCAGGCCGATGCTGCTTGATCAGCGATAACCGGCAGGGGGACCGGTCGCTGATCCCCGTCACACACAGCGATCTCGCTGGCGAGGTCGCTGTGGCGTCACAAAATCAGCGATCTCGCTAGCGAGATCGCTGTGTGTGACGGGGCCTTTACTCTGAAGCACTACAGCGTTTCAAAGCAAACAATCACAGTTTTAATGAATGCCAGGGACAGAGCCATGATATTGACTAGTCTTACAGACATGTTCCCTTTGATTTCTCCCCACCCGATGACAGTGACTAAGAAGAATCTGCCGATATGTGCACAGGTGTAAAATACCTATAGTGAGGCAGAAGAGTCAAGAGTACAGGGTCAAATACCAAGAGCGTTTGTCATAAACAGAGAGGCAAGGAAAAGGGTAAACAGGTCAAAGTCTGAGGTCAGAATTCTGGGAAGATAGCAGGTCGAGACAAAGGGGCTAAGCAAACGGATGGTCAAAGGCAAGGTCCTAGGTTGGGCAGCGAAAGATCGGAATAACAGAGCACTAGAGAACAAGGCACACAAAAGCGAGCTAAAGCTATGACTGGCAATGATCTAACCATTGCCAGCTAACTAAATACTCAGGAATTCATTCAAAATGGGAGACAGTTAAGCCCCCGTCACACATGAGTCACAAGTTTAGTGACGCAACAGCGATCTCACCAGCGAGAGCGCTGTGTGTGACACTGACTAGTGACCAGCCCCCCTGCCAGTTATCGCTGATCGTCCTGGAATGGCCAGGACATTTTTTTGATCGATGGACTCCCGCTGGCCAGCACGCATCGCTGCGTGTGACAGGCGGGAGACCAGCGATCAGCGAGCAGGAGCTGGTAACTAAGGTAAATGTCAGGTCTCTAAGCTGCGTGCAGTGCTTAGAAACCCGATGTGTACCTTAGTTACCAGCGCGCTGGTGCATGGAGCTGGTAACCAAGGTACACATCGGGTTTCTAAGTACCGCGCACTGCTTAGAAACCCATGTGTACCTTGGCTACCAGCTCCCTGCACCAGCGCTCTGGTAACTAAGGTACACAGTGGGTAACTAAGCGACGTGCGTCGCTTGTTACCCTCCTGTTGCTGGTGCTGATCGCTGGTGAAGCTGCCTGTTTGGCAGCTAACCAGCGATCATGTAGCGACTAGTGTTGAGCGATACCATCCGATATTGAAAAATATCGGATCGGATTGGATCGGCTGATATCCGAAAAGTATCGGGTATCGCCGATTCCGATCCCGGAAGTCCCATTCAAGTCAATGGGACCGAAATATCGGAATTAAAAAAAACCCTTTCTTTCCTTGTAGGTTAATTCTACATGAAGAAAAACAACTAATAATAATGTAGAATGTATTGGGGGAGGTGAAGGAGACATTAAAGCCATGGAGGTTTAGCCCAATCAAATGGAATAGCAGGAATAATTTTTTTTTTTTAAAGACGTTCGGAGTTACAAAGATATTGACTATGTTAACCTCTTTTATATTTTCTCAGTTATGTATGTTTCACTACTTCCATGCTCTTCACCTTCTTTTTTACTTCTCCCACACTTTCTCCTTCATGATCCTCAGCAGCAGCAGCATCTTTTTCATCAACTTCTTCTACACCTTATTCATCTTCTTCTTCACCTTCTTCCTATTATTCTTTTTTTTTACATTCTTCATATTCTTCTTATTCAACTATTATTCTTCTTCATATTCTACTTCTTCATCTTCTTCCTATTCTTCTTCTTCATCATATTCTTATTTGTGACAGTCATTCCTGTAGTTATCTATAAAAGTTTGAAGATTACACCTTCACAAAAAGATTTCCAACAGGATTTGTCCGCGTTCAGTTTGGCCTGCAGCAGCAGGCATTTTCCAGGGGCACTAGTAGTGGGAATGTGGACAGAGCAGGAGACATTGCCAGACACACATCAGGGGATCAACTGACGTGACTGAGCCCCAGTAACACAGGAACAAGTGTGGATTGTGCAGACGCCACTTCAGAGCAGCAACTGGCGGGGTTGGAGGCCAGGGGAAATCCTAGAGACAGAGGAGCCAGAGGCCTAAGTGGAGCACGGTTAAAAATCAGTAATAGTTTGAATGTGGAGGCAGTTGGAGACTTTGCCGTCCACACAGCAGGGGAGCAGCTGGCGTTACTGAACCCCACTAACACAGGAGCTAGTGTTTTTCTCTGTGCAGACGGCACTTCTGAGCAACAACTGGCTGTGTTGAAGCCCAGGGATTACAGTTCAGGTGGTAGAAACATGAACACAACAGGATACTGTTGCCAACCAATTATTTATTCTGGAAGAGGACTGGCAAATTCTGGCGAGATCCAGGCCTTGTTCATTTTCAGAAAAGTAAGCCGGTCAACGTTAGTACACCACCTGCGGCACTAAAGATGCGTTCCGATAATACACTGGCAGCAGGGCAAGCCAGCACCTCCAATGCATACTGGCTAAGCTCTGGCCATGTATCCAACTTAGAGACCCAAAACTTGAATGGGAAAGAGCCGTCTGGGAGCACACTGACAGGGCAAGACATGTAGTCTGTCACCATCTGACGGAAACGTTGCCTCCTGCTGACTGGAGCCATCTGTGATGGTGTAGACATTTGTGGCGGACACACAAAACTTTGCCACATTTGGGCCATACTGGTCTTGCCTTGTGCTGAGGCGCTGCCTCTGCTCCCTCTTTGTGCAGAGCTTCCTCCACTGCCTCGACGCACAGAGCTGCTTTGTAAAGCACTAGTAGCACTGCTCTCGGGTGGAATGGAGAACATGATGGACTGCACCAGTATGTCTTGGTACTCCCGCATTTTACGCTACCGGGTCAACGGTGTTATGAGGCTTTGTAAGTTGTCCCGGTAGCGAGGATCTAGGAGGGTGTACACCCAATAATCAGCCGTGTTGAGAATGTGGGCAATGCGGCGGTCGTTTTTTGGGCACTGCAGCATGAAATCAACCATGTGCTGCAGACTCCCAACTGCCCAAGAAACGCTGTCCCCTGCTTGAGGCGTCATCTCTGCCTGCTCTGCATCACCCCACCCTCGCTGTACATACTGACTACAGCATTGTGTACCTCCCTCCTCTGGAGAGATGTCTTCCTCTTCCATTGACTCCTCCTCATCCTCCTCACAAAGTGTCCCCTGCCTAGGCCTTTTTGAGGAACCACGTAGCGCAGACTGTCCAGAAGCAGATGGCATTTGTGACTCCTCATCCTCCACCTCTTCCAAAACTTCCTCCCTTAGTGCTTGCAGTGTTTTTTGAAGCAGGCAGATAAGGAGGACAGTCATGCTGACTAGTGCATCATCTGCACTCGCCATCCATGTGGAATCATCGAAGGCACGCAAAATGAGGCAGATGTCCTTCATAGAGGCCCACTCAGTGGTGCTGAAGTGTGACCGGTGCACAGTGCGACTTGTTTGCGACTGATGCAGCTGGTACTCCGTTACTGCTGCCTGCTGTACACACAACCGCTCCAACATATGTAACGTTGAATTCCACTTGGTGGATAGGTCACATATGATGCGATGTTCCAGAAGGCGTGATCGGCGCTGCAGAGCTGCAAGGCGCGATCTTGCCATGCTGGAACGCTGCAAGTGAGCGCACTCTATGCGGACCTTGTGCAGCAGTGCATCAAGATCCGGATAGTCCCTCAGAAAGCTCTGCACGACCAAGTTCAGCACATGTGCCAGACATGGGATGTGAGTGAGGTTGCCTAGGCTCAGAGCTGCCACCAGATTTCGGCCATTGTCACACACTACCAAGCCTGGCTGGAGATTCGCTGGCAGAAACCACACGTTGCTCTCCTGCTTGATGGCATTCCAGAGCTCCTGCGCTGTGTGGCTTCGATTCCCCAAAGAAATTAATTTCAGTACGGCCTGACGTTTGGCCACGGCTGTGCTCATATCGGTCGTAACAGGCTCCTGCAGCGCTGATTCTGAGGATCTTGAGTAGGAGGAGGAGTCAATGTGTACAGACTGGATTCCTGCAATCCATGTATTTGGCAGAACACGTACAGCGCCACTCTCCAGATCTGTACCCGGCTCCACAACATTGACCCAATGGGCAGTGAGCGAAAGGTATCGTCCCTGTCCATGGTTACTGGTCCATGCATCGGTGGTCAGGTAGACCTTGCTACTGACAGCGTTTAGTAGCGCATGTTTTATTTTTCCCTCCACATGCTTTTGCAGGGCAGGGACGGCTTGCCTGCTGAAATAAAAGTGGCTGGGCACGGTGTATTGTGGGACTGCCAATGCCATGAAGTTCCAGAAGGTGTCAGACTCCACCAGCCTGAAGGAGAGCATTTCAAGGGCCAGTAGTTTGGCAATGCCAGCATTCAGAGCCTGTGCTCGGGTTGGTTTGCCGGGTATGGCCGCCTTTTATCTCATGCCTGTGCTACCGATGGCTGTAGAGTGGCCTGGGAGTGTGAGGATGACTGGGAACGTGGTGCTGTGGGTGGAATGTCACTGGGTCTCTGGACAACAGTGCCAGAGGTTCTTCCATGGCGATCCTGTGAGGAAGCCGAACCAGCTGTGTGTGAGCTGGAGGAAGAGGCCCCAACACGAACTGAAGAGGTGGTAGGTGGTGCTGTACGTTGGTCTACGACTTCAGTGTATCTGTGTAACTCCAGCTCGTGCTTGGTCCGCACATGTTTCCACATATTTGTGGTATTGAGGTTGCTGACATTTTTCCCTCTTTTGACTTTCTGATGACACAGCTTGCATTTGACAAAGCAAATGTCATCTGCAACTGTGTCAAAAAAGGACCACGCACTGCAAGTCTTGGGAGCGCCCGTTTTGGCTTTTGGAAGAGGAATACTCCTAACGGGTGCCGAAGTGGAGGCTGCAAGCAACCAAGTCTGCCCCCTCCCTCTCCCTCTTGTTTTGGCCGTTCGGGGAATCTCTTCCTCAGAGCTGCTCCCACCACCTTCCTGTTCCTCACGCCATGATGGGTCAAGGACCTCATCATCTACACTCGCCTCTTCAAACACCTGCTTCTCCTGGGTAGTCTCGCCAGAACCGTACGCACCAGAAAGTGGCACCTGAGTCTCGTCATCATCTGATGCGTACTGAGGTGTGCTGACCATAGGCACTGGCCCACCTGCCTTTTCAGATTCAGAGGGACAAAGCAGTTGCGCATGACTGCATACTCCCTCTTCACATTCTTGAATGCTGCTTGGCTGGCTCCCGCTTTCCAAGCCAACAGATTCAGAGAACAGAAGTAGAGACTGTGATGGCTCCTGTCCAGGGCTTTCTGACTGCCTGGGTACTTTGGCATGTGGTGAAGAGACAGATGGTTGCTCTTCAGTGCTCTGGCCCTGAGAGGACGTGGAAGTCATTGAAGTCGATGCGTTAGCTGCCATCCATCCGACAACGGCTTCAATTTGTTCCTCCCGCAGCAGTGGGGTACGGCGAGGTCCTACAAAGCTGCGCAAAAAGGACTGTTGCCTGCTAAAACTGGGGGATGCTGACTCACTGGTGCCCGCAGCAGGCACAGAATCCCCACGTCCTCTCCCTGCAGAATCCCCACGTCCTCTCCCTGCTGAAACTCCACGCCCACGTGCCTTACTCCCTGCCTTCTTCATCTTGGTAGACTGATAAAGATAGGCAGAAAAGTACAAAGGGGGTGCTTACTGTGCTTATTCCTGAACAGCTGCTAACAGGTATAAGAAACACTAATTTTATAAAGTGTGTGTGTGGACTACACTTTAATATGAGCTAATGTGGCCTACACAACTGTCAAATGGAGTGTTTGGTGAACTTTATTTTGGGGTTTTTTTTCAAAAAAACAAAAAGGATGTGACCAAAGATTGGAAAGCGATAGTATCACAAACTTTTTGGAGCTATTACAATGCAGGAAGGTAACCTACAATGCAAAAGATGAGGCTCCAAAAAATAGGGTAATACTAATCTGGCTGCGGCTGAAGGGCACAAGCCAGAAAAAAGGCTCCTCTATCTACTCCTATATAGTGTTTGCAACCAACCAATGTAGATGGATACGGATGGATGCACACTAATAGGAGAATGAAAAATGAACTGCAATAAAACAAAAATATGTGTGAGGCAGTGACGCACGCTGAGCGGCCTACAACCAGACGTAGCTGTAGGACACACTACAGTGTGAGCTGCACTCACACACAGACACCTCTCAGACAGCCGTGAACAGTGCAGATAAGTGGGCACTAGCACTGAAAGGCTGCAGAAAGGCTCCTATAGTGTTTGCAACCAACGTATATGGATATGGATGGATGCACACTAATAGGAGAATGAAAAATGAGCTGCAATAAAAGAAAAATATGTGTGAGGCAGTGACACACGCTGAGCGGCCTACAACCAGACGTAGCTGCAGGACACACAACAGCGTGAGCTGCACTCACACACAGAGACCTCTCAGACAGCCGTGAACAGTGCAGAAAACAGGGCACTAGCACTGAAAGGCTGCAGAGAGGCTCCGCTGTCTACTCCTATAGTGTTTGCAACCAACCAATGTAGATGGATACGGATGGATGCACAGCACACTAATAGGAGAATGAAAAATGAGCAGCAAAAAAAGAAAAATATGTATGAGGCAGTGACACACGCTGAGCGGTCTACAACCAGACATGGCTGCAGGACACACTACAAAGCATGAGCTGCACTCATACAGACCTTGCAGACAGCTGTGAACACTGCTACAAGGCAAAAGAAAGCTACAGTGGTTGATTATGTAGCCTGGGTAAAGCACAATATGATTTTGAAAATCGCTATCTCTAACTGTCCCTCAGAGTCTTGAACAGCAGCCTGTCCCTAACTGAATTCACAGCAGAGTGAACCCGAAATGGCGGCGGCGGCAGCTTTTATAGTGCATCATGACATCATTTCAGCAGCCAATCACAGCCATGCCATTAGTTAACATGCCTACATGCCTAACAGGATGTGCCCACACTTTTGAGGATTGTCATTGGCTGAATCAAATCAAACTGGCTCATAGCATTATGGGAACTTCCGATTCCAGTATTCGATATGCTAAAAGTATCGGAACTCAGTATCGGAATTCCGATGCAGTGAATATCGGCCGATACCCGATACTTGCGGTATCGGAATGCTCAACACTAGTAGCGACACACCAGCGAACCTGACAAGTTCATATCGTTGGCGGGATCGCTGGTGCATGACTATGTGTGACGGGGCCCTTAGACTGAACTCAGCAGGCTGTCACTCACAATACTGACAACCCAGCATGCCCCTACCACTGATTGGGCAACTGGGTTATAATTCACAATACAGACAGTCCAGCATGCCACTGCCAATGAATTGGCGACTGGATTGTCATTCACAAAACTGACAGCCCAGCAAGTCCCTGAGCTATCATCACTGTGTCCTTGGGGCCTTGTGAATGGCAGGATCGCATTATCCATAATGAGTGTGCCATTGCAACCTTGTCGAAAAACTTCAGAACCATTTGAACTTTTGCAACTTACTTGTCACGGTATCTTGCAATAAAAAAACAACTTTGCCAACTCATTAAGCAGGTGATTGGACACAATGACACTCTTGAGGTCCCTTCCAACTCTTACATTCTATATTATAACTTGCCAAAGAGTAGCCCCAGCCTTTTAGTCAGACAAAACGTATACGGCAGAACACAGTAATTTCCGAGCTGCCAAGCTAGTGCAATGAAAAGTTTTGCCAAGTAAACCCCACCAAGAAGAGGTTACAAACCATGACCTACAGTTGTCGTTGAAAGCTTTGAGACTGACACATATTTCATATTTGCTGCTTAAGTGTTTTAGATCTTTGACTCAGATTTTTCTATGGTTACTGAAGTATAATTATCAGCATTTCTTACATTGTTTAACTTTTACTGACAAATAAAGTACCGTATATACTCGTGTATAAACCGAGATTTTCAGGCCATTTTTTTGGGCTGAAAGTCCCCCTCTCGGCTTATACACAAGTCATATACCGGGGGGGATCGGCAGGGGAGGGGGAGCGGGGGTGTCAGATCATACTCACCCTTCTCTGCAGCTCCCCTGCTTGTTCTATGTTGTCGGCGCTGCTCTCTTCCTGCTTCAGCTGTCAAATGGTACCCGCTCATTAAATATGCGCATATTTCATGAGCGGGTACCACGTGACCGCTGAACCAGGAAGAGAGCAGCGCCGACAACATGGAACAACAAGCAGGGGAGCTGCAGAGACAAGCGCCAGGACCCGGTGAGTATGAAGGGGGGGTTGGGAGGCATAGTCACCTGTCCCTGCGCTCTGCTGTCTTGCGTCCTCTGCAGTGACAATCAGGTCAGAGGGCGCTATCGCTCTCTGCCTGCACAGTCACTGCAGAGCGCAACGCTGATGAGCAGGGGGCAGCGACTGAGGTGAGCATACAGGTTTTTGGTTTTTTTTGTAAGGGAGGCAGCGGCAGCAGCAACATGATGGGGCCACTCACTGTGCAGAAAAGCTGGGGCCACTCACTGTGCAGAAAAGCTGGGGCCACTCACTGTGCAGAAAAGCTGGGGCCACTCACTGTGCAGAAAAGCTGGGGCCACCCACTGTGCAGAAAAGCTGGGGCCACTCACTGTGCAGAAAAGCTGGGGCCACTCACTGTGCAGATAACTGGGGCCACTCACTGTGCAGATAACTGGGGCCACTCACTGTGCAGAGAAGCTGGGGCCACTCACTGTGCAGATAAACTGGGGCCACTCACTGTGCAGAAAAGCTGGGGCCACTCACTGTGCAGATAAACTGGGGCCACTCACTGTGCAGCAAAGCTGGGGCCACTCACTGTGCATAACTGGGGCCACTCACTGTGCAGATAACTGGGGCCACTCACTGTGCAGATAACTGGGGCCACTCACTGTGCAGATAACTGGGGCCACTCACTGTGCAGATAACTGGGGCCACTCACTGTGCAGAAAAGCTGGGGCCACTCACTGTGCAGATAAACTGGGGCCACTCACTGTGCAGCAAAGCTGGGGCCACTCACTGTGCATAACTGGGGCCACTCACTGTGCATAACTGGGGCCACTCACTGTGCAGATAACTGGGGCCAATCACTGTGCAGATAACTGGGGCCACTCACTGTGCAGATAACTGGGGCCACTCACTGTGCAGATAACTGGGGCCACTCACTGTGCAGATAACTGGGGCCACTCACTGTGCAGAAAAGCTGGGGCCACTCACTGTGCAGATAACTGGGGCCACTCACTGTGCAGCAAAGCTGGGGCCACTCACTGTGCATAACTGGGGCCACTCACTGTGCATAACTGGGGCCACTCACTGTGCAGATAACTGGGGCCACTCACTGTGCAGATAACTGGGGCCACTCACTGTGCAGAAAAGCTGGGGCCACTCACTGTGCAGATAAACTGGGGCCACTCACTGTGCAGAAAAGCTGGGGCCACTCACTGTGCAGATGAACTGGGGCCACTCACTGTGCAGCAAAGCTGGGGCCACTCACTGTGCATAACTGGGGCCACTCACTGTGCATAACTGGGGCCACTCACTGTGCAGATAACTGGGGCCACTCACTGTGCAGATAACTGGGGCCACTCACTGTGCAGATAACTGGGGCCACTCACTGTGCAGATAACTGGGGCCACTCACTGTGCAGAAAAGCTGGGGCCACTCACTGTGCAGATAACTGGGGCCACTCACTGTGCAGCAAAGCTAGGGCCACTCACTGTGCATAACTGGGGCCACTCACTGTGCATAACTGGGGCCACTCACTGTGCAGATAACTGGGGCCACTCACTGTGCAGAAAAGCTGGGGCCACTCACTGTGCATCATAACTGGGGCCACTCACTGTGCATCATAACTGGGGCCACACACTGCAGATAACTGAGGCCACTCACTGTGCACCCTCAGCTGATACACGAGTCAATAAGTTTTCCCAGTTTTTTGTGGCAAAAATAGGGGGGTCGGCTTATACTCGGATCGGCTTATACTCGAGTATATACGGTATATCACATTTATGTAAAGATTCAATATTTAATGTGTTGTCCCTTATTTTTCAAGACTTCTGCCCTTCATCCTGGCAGCTGGATATCAACTTCTGGGCCAAATCCTGACTGGTTGCTGCTCATTCTTGTCTAATCACTGTCTGGAATTTATCACAATGTCTGTGTTTTTGTCTGTCTATACACTTTTTGAGGACTGATCGTAGGTCCTCAAAGGGATCGAGTTGAGATCTGGAGAGTTTTCTGACCATTGACCAAAGATTTAAACATTTTGTTCACCAAATCACTTACCGTAGATATCACTTTTCTCTTGTTACATGGTCTCCATCCTGCTGGAAAAAAACATTGTTCACCACCAAAGGATTAGTCGGCTGCTGACTGTGCTCTTCTGATTCAAGAACAGCCCATATAGTGGGTGTGTATTATTGTTCATTATAGCCCTGCACTTCTTCTGAATCCTATCTTCCACTACCTCCTCAAAAGAGTCAAGATTCTGAATTTCCCCATGGTGGGACGATTAAAGGTTTAAAGGAAGATGGAGGCCAACAGCCACACTTGCCTTCTTGATAAATTTGTTGAGCTTATTAGCGTCAGTTACTCACACACCACTGCCCCAGAAAATGATAGCAAAAAAGATGGCGCTTGCTACAATAGACTGGTAGAACATTTCCAACATTTTACTGCACACATTGAACGACCTGAGCTTCTGCAGAAAGTAATGTCTGCTCATTCCCTTCTTGTGAACCTTCGCTGTATGACACCTCCAATCGAGTTTACTATCGAGGTGAACCCCCAAATATTTGTAGCTCTCAACCATCTTCACCTTCTGACCAGCAATAGTGATCGGTAAGTACTCCTCCGTTTTCCTTCTATAACTCACCACCATCTCCTTGGTTTTCTTTACATTTAGTCCTAGACAGTCTGGCACCAATCTACAAAGTCAGAAACCACCCTTCTATATACCTCCTCACCCCTGTCCCCCACAATTCCCCCTACAAACACTGAGTCATCTGAGAATTTTTGGAGGTGACAGAAATCAGATTTATACTGAAAGTCAGCTGTATACAATGTGAAGAGGAAGGGTGACAGCACTGTACCCTGAGGGGCTCCCACACTGCTCCGTACACTGCCATATACCACCTCCCCCATCCTTACAAACTGTGGCCTGTCCATCAGGTAGTTGCTTATCCAGTTCACAATCCCGTCATCCACTGCCATATCAGTCAACTTATTTTGTAATAAGAGCGGCTGTAAGGTATTGAAGGCACTAGAGAAGTCAAAGAACATGGCGCGCACTGCAGTTCCCTCATTGTCCAAGAATGAATGTATTGTATGTAGCAGAGACACTACAGCATCATCCACACCCAATCTCTGCTGGTATGCAAACTGCAGGGGGTCAGTGTAGGCCCTCACCCTCGGGCACAAGTAGGCAAGTACTATTCTCTCCAACGACTTCATAGCATGCGATGTTAAGGCCACTGGACGATAGTCATGTAGGGAAGTTGGAAAGGTGATCTTGGGAACTGGCACCAGGCAAGTGGTCTTCCACAGCACTGGTATTCTCTGAGATTGTAGGCTCCTGTTAAACAGGAGCTGAAAGACATTACACAGTTGGTTTGCACACACTTTTAGGACACGTGGACTGAGGCCATCAGGCCCAGCTGCTTTGCCAATGGCTAGTTTACTAAACTGTTTCCTCACATCGCTTGGGGAGACAGTGAAGGCGGGCAGTTCATCATCCAAAGTCAATGCTGCAGATCGTTCCTCAGCTCCATCCCTTACTCCTGATGACGCAGCACACACATGTGTTGGTAAATCTGTTGAAGAACTCGTTCATTTCATTAGCCATGGGCAGATCAACTTTCCCACGCTCCGACCTAGCCTAAAACCCAGTTAACTGCTTCATGCCTGACCACACCTCCTTGGAATTGGAATCCTCTGCTTTTTGACCCCTGTACCTGCTTCTGTGGCCAGTAAACAAAGGTTTTGGAGATTTCCTCTATGTACAAATTATTGGAATTGGACAGATTGCCGATTGCAGTCTATTTACAATAAAAGAGCATGAGCACACGACATCTCTTTCAATGGGATTGTGCCCGGAAATTGCCTGAAAATGTCCTGCATAAAATGAAAGTAGTGCACAACACTGTTAACATGACATTGCTGTGTACATATTAGATCTTATGTCAATTATTTTACCTGATTCAGGGTTCAGAAACCCTGAAGCAGTTAAAACAAGTGACAAGCTCATTCTTCAGGAAGCTTCTCCAAGGAAATCACCAATCGCCAACAAAGGATATATAACAAAATATTGAGATGAACTTTTGTTAATGACCAAATACTTATTTTCCACCATAATTTGCAAAATAAATCTTGCCAAATCAGACAAGGTGATTTTCTGGATTTGTTTTCTCATTTTGACTCTCATAGTTGTGTTCTACCTATGATGTCAATTACAGGCCTCTCTCATATTTTTATGTGTCCCTATGTAAGTCTAAATCCCTGAACAGTGATTAAAGAGTGAAGGCCAGGGCAATCCTTGAGATCTGGTAAACAGAGTGGCTTGCTCTAAGCCTATCCATAAAAGCTCTATTAACAGCTACCAGGCTGCCACAAACATTGGTCCCATGACATCGGGTTTATATCAATAGCTTATTTTCTTAATCTTTTTTAGTAACTTGGTGGATCCATCAAGGTTGTTTAATATAATTCTGAGTCTTTAGGCTCTCTTATTAGATAAGATGATGAGGTAGAGGGAATTTGCTTTAGTGATATTGCAAAAAATATATCACTTTACGCTGACTAATTTAGCCTTACTTTTGGGATCCCATAAATAGAAAGAGTGAATGATTGAATTGGTTAGTAGATTTGAGATGTTTATGGTTTTGTAGATCCTTTACACTAAATCGGCATAGTTAACTGATGATGATTTGGGCAATTTTGCACCCAGGGATATCTTAGACTTTAGTCGAGGCTGTTCTACTAAATATCTTGGTTTGATTGTTTCAGTTGATGTTAAGGATTTTATCAGATTAAAGGGATTGTCTGGTCCAAATCAATAAGTCTGCAGTTGCCCTGGGCGCTGGAGGGATTTGGTGATTTCTGAGCCAGGACCGGAGGATATTCATGAGTTATACATGCTCCTGGCCAGTGGGCACAGCCTTACTTTCATACACTGGATGGGTGCATCATTAGACAGGGTGCGGCCTCGCTCAATACAAGTGTAAATAAAAAGAAAATTTGGCACTCCAATATTTGATAAAAAGGTAACAAACTTTTTATTTAATAAAGTATCCAATATTTGCAATTTTTAATGTTTCAGGCTATGTTGGCTATAGTAAAAAAGCAAAGCCGCAAAAAGAGGAATAAAAATCCTCTGAAAATTCAAGAATGAATGCAGCAAAATGGGGCAGCAGTGTTTACCTGCACAGATCACAGAACTAATGCACTCTCAAGATGTAGCAAACCCACGTAGTAAAGACTGTGACAACACAGGTGCAAAATACTGATGAGACAACCACTTAATCACAACCTATCAATTCATATAGGGGGTGATTGTTTAGTATTAAATTGCAGAAAAGTGGCTTGTATAGGCCTCTGGGCACACACAGGTAATGCACACTTTCTGGCTTACAGCCTATTAGTGACGCCCATGCTATTAGATTATGCGGGCTGCCCAGCACTATATAAGTGCATCCCATGAGAAATGACACCCTAGTTTACAAGGCCAAAAATGTTGAGCTTGGCAGCAGCCTGAAAAATGAAGTACAATATATATATACTGTTCATATATATACACTGCTCAAAAAAATTAATGGAACACTTAAATAACAGAATATAACTCCAAGTGAATCAAAGTTCTGTGAAATCAAACTGTCCACTTAGGAAGCAACACTGATTGACAATCAATTTCACATGCTGTTGTGCAAATGTAATAGACAACAGATGGAAATTATTGGCAATTATCAAGACACCATCAATAAAGGAGTGGTTCTGCAGGTGGGGACCACAGACCACATCTCAGTACCAATGCTTTCTGGCTGATGTTTTGGTCACTTTTGAATGTTGGTTGTGCTTTCACATTCGTGGTAGCTTCGAAGAGGAAGCGAAATGTGTGCTGGAGTGGTGTGTGAAGGGGGCAGGAAGGAACCTGGGTCAGTATGATTCTCATTGTGATCTTCACTTTTACAATTTATTAAGCGCTACTTATGGTATGCTACTTGGAGAGGTGCAGGAGATTTTTAGCACTGAGCACTTTATTCTTATCATATCATATTCTTTCATATGCACTGTCTCATGGAGATTAATTGATAGAGTATAGCGCTGCTCACAGCTGATATTTTCATAGGTGTAGGAGACCTATAGCACTTTAATTTGTTTATATGCACTATTACATGCAGATTATTTAATACATTCATCTTATGGGCACTTTTAATGATTATTATGATGCACTATAAATCTAAAAGGATGAATTTTTATGTATGATATATCACTTGATACTTATGAACATATATTTTATTTAATGGTTAATTTTGACCTTTTTTTTACTTTTAACATTTTTAAAATTCTTTATGTATGATTTCATGAATTTTGTGAGAATAGAAATAAAATTCTTTTTATTGCATCTCATCTCTGTTATCATCATTGAATATTACATGTTTTATATCATGTAAAGTATTTTTGTTGGTATCTAATAAAACCTAGTCGATATTTTGAATATATTTTTTGTGGGTTTATAATCTCATTTATGGTCTGCATGTTGGAAACAATCCGGTTAACTCGACTAAATTGGGATATAAAGGTGGATTCTTTAGTGACCTTCGGATGGCAACTGGAAAAAAAACAAGATGTTAAGATCAGCCTCTTTTACATATAAATCAATTTCCAAAGTGCCATCAAGTGTTTTGATGACACTAATATCCAAAAAACTTATGGAATGAAAGTCATAGTCTACAGTAAATTGTAATTCGGACCATACCTGGCTTAGTTCGGAGTGGAAGGTAAGGAGGGAGTCCAACAAGCCCCTTCAAATGCAGAAAATGTCATCTGTATAGCATCAACATATTTTGTCATTTTCTTGAAAAATAAGGTTCTTATAGATATATTGTTTTTCAAAGTAAGCCATAAGGCAGGGCTACATTGGACTCCATTGCAGTACCCTGTACCTGGAGATAAAAATTATCACCGAAAATGAAAAAGTTTTCCTGTAGGACAAGGTTGAATAGTTCCATACAGAACCTAACCACTTCATTATCATATGAAGAAGAGGTAAGTAATCTTCTGACTGCCTCCAGTCCCTTTGAATCAAGATGTAAAGGAAATTTCTCTTTTTGTTTATGTATGGTATTAATTGAATCACCAGTATCCAATAGGTAGGACTTAGAATTTTTAACCAAGGGTGATAAGGTTTTTTCAAGTACAATACTGCACTTTAAGGGTACAAAATTGAGTCTGTGGATGCTATTATCAGTCATCCAGGAGGATTGTTGAGACGTTTATGAATTTTTGGTAAGATGTAAAATAACTGAATGATTGGGTGTTGAGCTGATTAATCAAAAATTCAATAACCTTTTTATCTATAGTACAATTTTGTAGATAAGGATCAATGTTCTATTTAATTTTGATAACTATCTGTGTAGTGAGATTGAAGGTCAGTGGTTGATAGATTAGTGTATCTGATAACTGTCTAAGAATTTCTTCCATATAGTCTTTCTGGTCCATAATTACACTCGCTCCGCCTTTATCAGCGGGCTTGATTATTAAATAGGCTTGAAGACAAGGATTTTTTCGGCACTGGAGATCTTTCCATAAAAAACATCATCTTTTTTCAAAATATCTTCTTGGTTAATGACCACATTCTATGAAAATAGTACTGGTTGTTAAATAGCTAAATGGAAGTGGTCCACTTAATTAACCACATGCACTTTTGCAATGGTTGAGAACATATAATGGAATTGTTGATTTTATGTCTGTATGCCTTAGAGGAAGGACCGCTTCAGGTCTGAAACGCGTCAGGCCTTAGGAGCTTCCCCTTCATATATTGTTTTTTAACCATGAAGATTGTTTGAATAAAAATGATGTTTTTTATGGAAAAATCTCCAGTGCCGAAAAAATCTTTTGTCTTCAAGCTTGTTCATATGTAGTAGTCAGCCACTGAATTCCAGGCACAGCCGGTGTCCAAGCATAGTCTGGTGAACAATCATCCTTTCCCCATGCTTTCCTATTTTTGATCTTGATTATTAAATCCTTTTCCTTGATAAGCGACTATAGGGCTTGATGTTCTAAAGCCCCCGTCACACATAGCAATCTCGCTAGCGAGATCGCTGCTGAGTCACAAGTTTTGTGACGCAACAGCGATCTCACCAGCGAGAGCGCTGTGTGTGATACTTACCAGCGACCGGCCGCCCTGCCGGGTATCGCTGATCGTCCTGGAATGACCA
Source organism: Dendrobates tinctorius (assembly GCF_039654945.1). Classification (NCBI taxonomy): domain Eukaryota; kingdom Metazoa; phylum Chordata; class Amphibia; order Anura; family Dendrobatidae; genus Dendrobates; species Dendrobates tinctorius. Next base: position 30,239,450 of record NW_027361733.1, read on the forward strand.
GGACATTTTTTGGATCGCTGGTCTCCTGCTGGCCAGCACGCATCGTGTGGCAGGCGAGAGACCAGCGATCAGCGAGCTGGCGCTGGTTACTAAGGTACACATTGGGTTCCTAAGCGGCGCGCAGCGCTTAGAAACCCGATGTGTACCTTAGTTACCAGCGCGCTGGTGCAGGGAGCTGGTAACCAAGGTACACATCGGGTTTCAAAGTGCCGCGCGCCGCTTAGAAACCCGATGTGTACATTGGTTACCAGCTCCCTCCACCAGCGCGCTGGTAACTAAGGTACACAGTGGGTAACTAAGTGACGTGCGTCGCTTGTTACCCGCATGTCGCTGGTGCTGATCGCTGGTGAAGCTGCCTGTTTGGCAGCTCACCAGCGATCATGTAGCGATGCACCAGCGATCCTGACAAGGTCATATCATTGTCGGGATCACTGGTGCGTCGCTATGTGTGACGGGGCCCTAAGTTAATCATGTTAGTGGGACAATGGAGTTTCCCTCTGATTATGTCCTGTTTGAAAAGGTCAGTCTACCGACTGATAAAACCAATAAAGGTCTCAATTGGGGGGTTGTCATTGGGTGGCATTAAACTACATTTGGTCTGTAGTTCAAAGTCCTTAAGATTAATAGGTGTGGAGGCAGTCAGAGACAGATTAATGATGACACTTGAGCTTTAGTCCTAGCGATCTATAGAAACTTTGCAAGTCCATGCCAAGTTGGAATGTATCCAGTCTATATGTAGAGCAAAAAGAGAGTCCTTTTTGGAGGAGACACAATTATACCAGACTCAAATTTTTTGAAGAAATATTGATAAACTAGTGGTGTCTCCGTACCTGTGATTTTGTTTGAACCGATGTCTGTAATGTGCCTGCGGCATTACCCCCCTCTTCTCGTCTTCCTTTTTGGAGCCTTCATTTCTGATGACAAAGGACACTGTTGATACAGATGTGTCTCATAAAAAATTGGATCTTTTCTTGTGCTCAGAATCCAGGCAATGTTGAGTTAGAGAGGTTTGTATTTTATTCTTGGTTGCTTGGAAATTCTCGCTTGTCATAAATGAGGAGAGTTGGGATTCGATAGATTGGATACTTTCTTTGACAGAAATGATGGACTTTTGTAAATATTCTAATGTAAGGTCATAAGATTGAAAGAATACGGTACTTGTTTCATATTTGTTATGATTTTTTGCAAAATTCAACAATCGCTTTGAAGATCATAGGTCGTACTGAAACCCTTGGACCTCGGGGTATTCTCTGAGCTCTCAGATATTGTGCTATAATGGCGCAATGTAATTCCAAATTGATCAGGAGTTCGGAGTCACATTCATAATCTCTGGTTAGATATTCATGTGACAGTATTTCTAAAAAATCACTGGAAATATTTACATGTGAAGTAATGTTGAATGGGCCCTGTAAATGCTGCTCCAGTGTCTGATGTCCACCTCATTCATGGTATAAGAAAAAATTTCACTGGGCATTCTCCAGTATAGGGTGTTCACATATAGCTATTCATGAAAAAATAGAAAGCTGCGTGGCACTCCTATAGGGGTGCACAAGTAGGATTCCATTTCAATAAATAAAAAGAGAATTTGGCACTCCAATATTTGATGCAAAGGTAACAAAAACTTGTTATTGCAAGTATATTCACTGTTTGCAATTTTTAACGTTTTGGCCTATGTTGGCCTTCGTCAGAACTAAGAAGAATGAACAACAGAACAAAGTAAGATATACATGCAAATAATGAACATCTATACATTAGTTCATCATACTGATCCCATAGTTATTAAACCACAGACAAGATCAAATAGTGTCTGACACAAAAATACTAAAAAATAGATTTTTATTGCAAAATGTCATAAAAATTTATACAAGAAATATTAGTACATTGGTGCCTCAAACCAGACAAGATGAAGGAATCAGATTGGAGGGGAACAATTAACAACCACAGCTCTGAAGGAACAGGGCTTGGAGCTTTATACACATAGTACATTAAAAATGAATTTTTTTAAATATATTGCACGAAATATGCTGAATAGGCTAATAGAGCTCAAGATATGAAGTTCATGATTCCAAATGCTATTTAATTAATAAGTAGCAAAAATGCAAATGCATAATTCACAGTATATTGGTAACCTCCACATGTTCAGAGCCGACTATCTGAAACATACCATACATCTCTAGCTACAGAAAAAAGAGCCAATGAAGCGCTCAATACAGCTACATAGCCAAAGAAAAGCGAAAAACCCAATTCAATTATTCATACTCGAGGTGGTGGTCCCCACAAAGTGTAATGTCCAGTGACAATCTGATCCTCCAGACCCCGATGCGCGTTTCACACAGCAAGTGCTTCTTCCTGGGGGCACCCCCACACCTATATTTAATTTTGTTTTTCTTTATGTGGGACAGAGAAATAATTGCTATGGATTTCCAATGACCATTTATTCTCATACCCCATTTTCCACACGAGTATTTTATGCGCATGCTTTTTATATTGTGATTTATTTATTTCTTCTGACATTCTGTGACAAGTGTCTAAGCGATTGCTGCTAAAATACTTTTCTGCACATAAGTGCTCTGAAATTTATTCTAAAAATATATATTTTTCTGTACTTATTGGTATCCTGTGTGGTGATCCTATCTCTATGCATGGTCTTTTCTCTTTTTGTACTGGACTAGTTTCTATATTTCATGCATTTAAGTGATCCCCCAGTGATTGTATATCTTATCTAGCATTGTTTTGATGGTGCCCACTTGATCCCTTTCTATTTACATGCTTTTTGGCTCATCTTTAATGAGCATTTCTGTATAAGTGGTGGCACATTATAGTTATATGAATATGGATTTGAATGCCAGAGAGGCAGCCTGGCAGAAACAGGTTAAAGAGATTTTTGGACAAACAGATGGGTCAGTAGGGGCCACTGCTATTAGTAGTGGAGGTGGTGACATTGGGTACCAGAACTTGACCTCAGTCTTGACAAATTTACACAAAAAATTGACCAACACGTGGTGGAACATTGCCAGGAATAACTGTGGGCGAGATACTGCGCATGTCCTTTCTCTCCATCTGTGACCTCTGCTTGATACAACATGCGCGCAAGCGCCGCACTCTTTTGTTGGACGGGTGTATACTGCACATGTCTTCCTTCCCTATTTGGGACTTCTGTTTTGATACATTACTTGCGCAAGCACAGTGCATTCCCTGACCTCCAGTAATGTGCAGTTCCGGGTGGCTCACCGCCGGCCACCGGGAGCTCACATGTCCGCCTCTACCACAGGCTGCCAGCTGGTAAGAATTATAATTAATTGCATAGCTTTAAATAGATAGGTATAACAGAGCCGGTTATGCTCACCTTGAGAAAGACACCGTGAGTGTCGGAACGCGTGGGTCTCCTCCATGGTCTCCTTATACCACTTTGGTCGCATTGCTGCAATCTAGATGACGGGGCGACTGACTTGTTCCTCTGTTTGGACTTTTGTAGGGTGATGTATTCAGCTTGTTTAACCCCCACTTAGGTTAACCGCTCCCTCATTATGCATAGATGCTATTTTGCACTTTGGGTTTAATGAGCATTATATATGGTGTTTGCTGGGCTCAAATCTTTATGCATATCATCTTTTTGAAAATAGGGGCTGTATTTTCCCTCAGTCACTGATTTATGGTACTATGCTAGCAGCAAGGCTTTGTGATATCCTTTTTTTTGCAACATTAACTATAAGCAGTCAGTGGTTATAATATTATTAAATATGATATTTTGATACTTGTTGGAGCATTCATGTCTTAACCTTAGCCGGGTTTTTAAATGATTTTAATTGTGTGTTGATTTCTGGCTTTTGTTAACAATAAAAATATATATTTTTCTGTATTTATTGGTATCCTGTGTGGTGATCCTATCTCTATGCATGGTCTTTTCTCTTTTTGTACTGGACTAGTTTCTATATTTCATGCATTTAAGTGATCCTCCAGTGATTGTATATCTTATCTAGCATTGTTTCGATGGTGCCCACTTGATCCCTTTCTATTTATAGGGAGCACCAAGGCCATAGTCATTGCTGAGACTAATGGCTCTTGTGCACCCTGGTCCCCCGTCACATACAAAAAATGTCCTTAAGGCTATGTGCCCTCAGGAATCGGGTTCTCTTTCCCAGAAAACGCCCGTTTTTGCCGTGATTTTTGCGCGATTTTGAAGCGTTTTTTCCGCGTGTCTTTTGGACTATAGGAAATAGCCAAAAACGTGGACCTAAGCGGAAATTAATGAACATGCTGCATTTTTTACCGCTAAGCGTTTCATTTGCGGTAAAAAACGCATCCATTGGCACAAAAAGGCCAAAATGCATTTAAATGAATGGGATGCTTCTTTTAAGCGTTTTTGATGCGGTTTGATCCCGAAAAACGCATCAAAAATGCTTAAAAGAAGCATCCCATTCATTTTCATGCATTTTGGCCTTTTTGTGCCAATGGATGCGTTTTTTACCGCTAAGGAAACGCTTAGCAGTAAAAAATGCAGCATGTTCATTAATTTCCGCTTAGGTCTGCATTTTTGGCTATTTCCTTGTGCGCAAAAAACGCACAAAAATCGCGGCAAAAAACGCGCGGGGAAAAAAAGCGCGTTTTCTGGGAAGGAGAATCGTTTTCTGAGCGTTCAAAAATGCTACTGTGGGCACATAGCCTTAGACAGTGTACTTGCCTCTCTACACCTTCAGGGTCTCCTCTGAACTGCTGCAGACCCTTTCCATATGATGGCGCACAGACACAGTCCAGTTGCAACTTAAACGTAGAACTTTACTTTTTCCTTTTCGCAGCACATCCTCGTCAGATACAACATCAGCATAGGGTTCCATACAGTCCACATTCTCCACTTTCCCTGCACTTCTTCCTAGGTGCCCGCCTCTCGCGGTAAGGCAGCGTCCTCCCTGTTCAGACTCACTACGCTTAGGAGCTATTTTGTCCATTTTGCTCCGGACACGAGGGCATCTGCCCATGCAGTGAACTGCCACATTGTAAAGCCACCTGCGTCCCCGTACTGTTGTGACCTTTACTTTAGCCTCTGTTCCATCACTGCTGTCAAACTGCTGCTAAGGCTGTACTTCTGGCCCACTGGGCCCTTGATGGCTCAAGCTGTACGGGCTCCCTAGCCCCTCTGTAACTAACCAGGAAACTGTTCATGCCTTACCCCAATTAACTCCTCCTACAGTTAACTATTAACTTATTACACTGAGGTGTCGTATGCCCCCTCTAGTGGCCAACCTAAGGTACTACACTGTCCCTAGACAATCTGGAAATATAATACAATACACAGTAATATAAAACATTATGTACATAGCAGCATGAAATCACATTTACATAGTATGGCCACGCTTTCACTTCATCAAGAATCGGGATGTGTTTAAAGGTGTAGGGGCATATCCCAGTCTTAGTAACCCCTTACACATGCAACCACAAGGACTCGAACTTATTACTCGAGTACGCCAGAGATACTTAAATGTATAATATAAACCCAGCACTCAACTTATGGATGCAAGAAGTGAATTTTAATGAAGTCCAGGTTTGTAGTACAAACATCAAAACGTTTCGGTCGCTTTGACCTTCATCAGTTACGGACTATTAATGCCGCATGTTATTCTGAGAAAAGTATGTCACTTTAAGGGAAGCATTCCCTGAGGCATGACAGCGCGTTATCGCAATATGATGCTGTGGAATGAAACTGATGTTCAGGATAATTTACCTGCTTATATCTGTGTCAGAGACGATTGGTGTATGCCGCGTCCAGGTGTGACGTTCACTCTTTATAGAGATACTCAAATAACACCAGAGCATGCTCTGATAACACCATATCTGAGCAAGTTTGCTCATCACTATTAGGAACTTACCGACAACTCCTTGGTTATATGGGATGGAAACACTACACATTTCATTTCTCATGCTTTCCCTATGGCTTCTCTATGTGTGATATCCTCAGTTCATCTTGTTCATATTATATGTAGGAGAGTTAAGAAGGACTATAATATTTTTGATTACCTTTCATTCACTCTTACTAGGCATTATCTTATTTTAAAACATTAATACTATAGATCCATCTTTTTGGGAAAGGAAGGGACAATTTCAGTTGAGATAGATACTTGGTGAAAGGGCTATGGTTGTCTTTAATGTGCATAAGTATAACCTGAGTAACAAAAATGTTCTTTATTATTTTCAAATTGTGAATGTGGCTAAAACTGAGAACCCTGTATACCTAGTCATCTAAACACAGCAACTGAAATAATTATGGAAGTTTTTCATCTAAGGGTCTTATATTATTAATTATATAAATTTCTTTTTGAAGAATAAGCTGAATAGAGTTTCTTTCAACATATTTTCTAATTGGGCCACAGTCCACTGATGTTTGCCTTATTGGAATTCAAGCTGTAAGGCCATTCTTAAAGGAATCCAATAAGTCTCCTTTTAATGCTTTTAGAATTTCTGAAATTTACATTCTCCATCGATTTTAATAGAGTTCTTGAAAATTAAATAAATTCTATCCAATTAGGAGTTCAAATTGTGCCAATTGTGGTTATAATTTACATCTTTTTCCCAAATTCCACCGCAGTGAAAAGGATAGGAAGTGTGGGGACTCCATACAATTTCTGAACGTTCAGAGCCCATGCAGCCTTGCCAAACACCCCCTCTTTCCAGCCCAGTGCCTGCAGTATCAGCCAACTTCTGCAGCCCCCAGTTTCCTGCAGCAGTGACCCCGCTTCACCGCAACCCTGCCCCACCAGTAAGCTACATTCAGATTATAAGACACACCCTTATTTCCAAAAAAAAAATTGGGAAAAAATCTGCATTTTATAATCCGAATAATGTGGTATGTAAGTTCTCTTTCATCTGCATACAATACCTGCCCACCTTTCTATCTAGAATGCAATGGTCATCATTGCCACATCTTGTCAACATCTCATCTAAAAGGTGCAAAGGCCAAAATGGCTTGATACTCATCTTAAGGCCCCGTCACACATAGCGATCTCGCTAGCAAGATCGCTGCTGAGTCACAATTTTTGTGACACAACAGCGATCTCACCAGCGAGATCGCTGTGTGTGACAGCGATCGGCGACCGGCCCCCCTGTCGGTATCGCTGATCGCTGCAGGAAAGGCCAGGACTTTTTTTTTGGTCGCTGGTCTCCCGCTGGCCACCACACATCGCTGCATGTGACAGGCGGGAGACCAGCGATCTTCTTCTGGTAGCTAATGTACACATCGGGTATCCAAGGGACGTGCGGCCCTTAGATACCCGATGTGTATGTTAGTTACCAGCGCGCTGATGCAGGGAGCTGGTAACTAACGTCCCTTGGATACCCGATGTGTACATTAGTTACCAGCTTCCTGCATCAGCGCGCTGGTTACTAACGTGCACAGCGACACCGCGCGCTTGGCGTTGCTGTGCTGATCGCTGGTAAAGCTGTCTGTTTGACAGCTCACCAGCGATCACATAGCGATTCACCAGCGATCCTGACACATTGATATCGTTGTCAGGATCGCTGGTGAGTCGCTATGGGTGACTCCAGCCTTATTCCTCTAGCAGCAGGTCAGGTATTTGCCTGCAGCCAGATCAACACAGCTTGAATGAAACCTGAGAGCATATGGACATCACGAGTGAGGGTGAGGGACCGGATCACATGGGGCTACCTCCATTAACTATGGTCTACTCTATCTAAAGAGAGACCAAAAAAGTTGGTAACAAAAATCATGCATTTAGTTTACATCATTGTTGCTGCAAACAATAAGATTCCAGCTTTTTCTAGTGCAGGGAAAAAAATAAATAAAAGTAGTGATTATTTGCTACTGGTGACATTTCCAATTTCCCTTTGCACAAGCTTCCATAAAATATATGTTTTTCACGTCTGTCAGATATGCAATGCACCAAGGTCTGTACTTGAATCATTCATGAATTCCCCGTGCATTTCATACATTCCAGTGATTGGCATTCTTGCCCTACTCCTTAATGGGCACCTGGAGCCTCATGAACCCACACAGATATAAAACAAATTGCTTTTGGAATAAACAAGAATTAAGGGAACCGATCAAAAGAAGAGAATCTTATTGCTTTCAATTAACTTGTTATTTTCCGATGTCTGACTTTGTCTCTACATGAATCCGCTAAATTGTAAACTTCTGCAGAATATGATGGCACCATATAAAAAGATTATTATTATGCAGCCAAAGAACATTTCTTAGTCATATTGTGTGGTGGGCATACACTGCCATCTAATGGATGAAAACCGCAGCCAGGCAATACTCTGAATTACAAATGGTGAGTATAAAACTTGCAATAGATTTATTGCTTTTACTTCTAGATGGACACTAAAGATATTACAAAAGCATATCAAAATAATGATGTACGACGCTGGAGAATGATTGCCGTTTTCCTCTCTTCTCTGCACAGTTTTGGATGCTCAGTTGGTGCAAATTGCAAGGCTTACAAGCCAATCTACTCACCGATCTACCAAGATTAATAAATGTCGGCGATCTCGATTGTTACAAGTTCTGTATCTGTCAAAGCAAGATCGGGTCATAAAGGATTTTCAATAATGTTTCTCTTCAGCAAAAAATCAGCAAGAATCAGAGAATGCACAGCAGTCACTGGCCCGAAAAAAAATTCTGTTCTATTTTACGCCACTTTTGTGAAATATATTATTGTGAATCTGTTGAGCCAAACTAGGCTACCATCCTCCTCCTAAGATCAGCCCACTTTTCAATAAATTAGCAGAGCTGGCGTAAAGACACCAAAACCAAAGTTTGCAACTTTTCTATTCAATTTTTTTTGTGAAAATTGTTTGATAAATTCCCTCCAAGGTTTATTGTTTTATATTTTTGATATTTCGATATTGAAAGTTGTTTGATAGTTTAAAAAACCATTGAAAATCAGATATAAAAATTCTGCTACTCGCTCCTATTCGTCGGAATTGGCGGAAAGTTTAGGAGTGAGTGACTTAAAAGGTTATTTTTTTTTTTAGAAATGACTTATCCTGAATAGAGAATCACTTCCTAAGCATGGCACCAGAATCATTAGAAAGTTATTATTAGGAAGACCCGAGGAAGTTATTATGTTATTGATTCTGCACAACCTATGCCATATAGAGCATTAATTATGTTTACCTATTCTCCTAAAGATAAGTGTGTACCTTTCATTTGAATGAAAATGTTATATAAATGCACAGTCCTATATAACACATGGTAATTGTCATATATTTTCACCTTTTGATTCTCACAATTATTCTTATGCCTCCCACAGCTGGCCTATACACTAAAAGAACGGGTATTGTTTCCTTCAAGAGAAAAGTATTCAATTCCCGACCTCCATTTACTTTCTTCTCACAATGTGCTGCATTATCTATCTACTGTATATACAGTGGCATGTAAAAGTTTGGGCAAATGCCTTCTGAATCGCTCCTGGTTTCAGTTACGCAGCCGCAAAACTCATGCAGTCCTGCCTCATCTGTGCACAGCACAATACAGGTAAAACAGTAAAAGTCCCTAAGAAAGCGACACCCAGGCCTCTCCCTTTTCAGAGACTGCAGATTGACTAAATACAATTACCCAAGGTAGGAGTGTATGAATATGTCCTAGTATATGTAGATCTCCTCTGGTTGGCCAGAATCGTATCCGGTAAAATGTACTAATGCTAAAATGACTTAAAAATTCAAAAGGCCAAGACAGAGACAGGAAATAATTGAATAGAGTGCATGTCTCTTGCACTCTTTTCAGTCAGACACACTCCAGATAGAAAGACAGGCTTGTCTCCTTTTGAAGTCCTGTTTAGTAGTGCCCCAAAAACTTGTCTGTACTTCCCACAGGTACAAAAAATGCAACACGGTGCTATGACAGCCTATGGCCAGGCCTTGCAGAAAAGACTTAATGTGATGCATAAACATGTGTTCTCATCCAATCAGGATCCTAATGCCAGTGAAGACATGAATCAGCTGAATACAGGTGACTAGTGGTCATACGCAGACACGTGAGAAGGAGCCTAGATCCACTGTATTGTAAAGGGGTGGTGTTTCTATGGACAGTAAAAGACATGCTGCCACTTTAAGAGACAGCACCCCCCTTGGCTGGTGTGTTGGTACATTCTGGTCTCCCCTGCAAAAGACTGTGTGTTGTTCTGCAGTGACTGGAGAGGGGAGGGGTTTGGCTCCTGTGTGGAGATTCTGAGCTGAAGACGCTGCAGGTGCTGGTGTGCCTGCAGCTGTGAGAAGAAGATGCATAGCTTGAGGCTGACTGAACTTGGGAGATTGTGTAGCCTCTTCTGGGATAATAAAGGTGGCTGTCCTGTGTTACTGTGAGGAGCCACAAAGAAAACCAAGAAAGGAATCTACAGTTTCCAGGAGCATCGCCAGGACTGTCAAGTAAGTAGAAGACAACGTTTCACAGAGCTTCCGGAAAGACGTGTGCACCACCGTATAGGACTGCAGGGGACCCCCGGGACTGGACTGAGCCTCCAACCTTACTGTGAGTTTTAACCCCTTGTGTGCACATGTTGGGGCTTAGGATAGGCTGCAATAGACAGAGCACAGCAGCCG